>NC_140173.1:67263714-67306351 GCF_963971535.1 Notolepis coatsorum
AGCTTATTCAATTGGGTTAAAGGGTAAATTGTTAAATGATTGTATTTGTAAAATGACATTACATCTCCATCTGGTAGTCTATATTAATGTCTTGGTTTTACCTTCACTCTATGAACAATGCCCAGTAACTTTTTTCGTTGTTGTATAAAGTTGGCATTAGTCATATTTTTTGTTGTTGTTTTTTTTCTTTTTCATATTGTGTTCAACTTTACATGAGTTGCTTGAGGATACTGCAGGCTACCAGTACGTCCATCGACATGAATGGATATTATGCCACAGCCGTGTTGCAGTCAGACATGATGGTGGATGAAACGGATGTATGTAGATGGTGAACAAAGCAGACTTTGTGGGGCATTTGAGGTGTTTACCATTACCAAACAGGGAACAGCTGTGGTGTTGTAATGGCAACATTAAACTGAAAGGCTGAGACCATCCGGTACATGTTTCTATTGTTCATGGGTGTATTATGGGGTATGTTTTATTGCGAAAATACTGTACATCTATGTGAATGTCAAATAATTTCAAAGGTTGTTCAAATGGAATGTTTGAGGTTGAGGGGTTATAAAATAGGCTAATCTGAGATTTATACAATTGATTTTGCTATAACAGTCTCCCCTGTTCAGACCTCTGGTGAGTGTACTGAATTAATAAAAAGTCACCTTCAAAGTAATGTGTGTCTTCAATTATTTTAATTATGCAGCAAAGGCCCAATCAGTGATCCAAATGTAAACCACAGGGTATAGTCTTCACCACCAGAAACAATAAGAAATTAACTTCTTGATACAAGGATTGTATAATTGTAATTGCTGTATTGTGTGACCAGGGTTTGTTTACTTTGGTAATTGTATGTTTTGAGCTGTACTGTACTGTACCCATTCTGCAATCTGTTAATAAACTTTTCAATCAATCAATCAATCAATCAGCTGCGTTGTGTTAACGTTACAAAGTACAGTTGCACGTTACAATGTACAGTTGACAGCTGGGCTACAAAGTACAGTCGCGCGAAATAACGTTATGAATGCCCGAAATAACATAACGTTACAAAGTACAGTTGACAGCTGCGTTGTGTTAATGTACAGCGAAATAACGTTATGGCGTTATGAAAGTACAGTTGACAGCTGCGTTGTGTTAATGTACAGCGTAATAACGTTATGGCGTTATGAAAGTACAGTTGACAGCTGCGTTGTGTTAACGTTACAATGTACAGCGAAATAACGTTATGGCGTTATGTGGTCCTCGTTTGGATAATATGTAAAGTACAGTTGACAGCTGCGTTGTGTTAATGTTACAATGTACAGGGAAATAACGTTATGGCGTGTTATGGCGTTATGTCTTATGTGGTCCTCGTTTGGATAATATGTAAAGTACAGTTGACAGCTGCGTTGTGTTAACGTTGCAATGTACAGGGAAATAACGTTATGGCGTTGCGAGTGAATCTGGTCCGCGTCGCGATAATATACATGTATTCCATTTCGGCGTCTGAGCGGCGAAAAAGAAAATGCGCATTTGGAGGGCGTTACCGGGGCCAATCAGGGCAAAATGCGGAAGCACTCTTGCACTCTTCGGCTGGGATTAATATAGACACCTCCCTGTCTTCCTAGAGACAGAGACCTTCTTTCCTGTCCACTTTTTGGGAAAGATGAGACATTGGATATTAACCTATAGTACTCCATGAAGCTATTAGCATGTTCTTGTTATTCCATTGACACGAGAAACAATTATATTTATTATTAAACTTTGACAAGAATATGTTTTATTAAAAAAAACATTTGATTTATATATATACACACCTCATAGACCAGCACTCACTCACTCACTCACTCACTCACTCACTCACTCACTCACTCACTCACTCACTCACTCACTCACTCACTCACTCACTCACTCACTCACTCACTCACTCACTCACTCACTCACGTTAGCCACTCTGCCCCTAGTGGCAGCTCATAGACATGGCACTTTGTGTAAGAGCAGTTCAATTGTGTTCACACTGTGTCCTTCTGCAAAGTACATTTCCTGAGCCTAACGACAAAAGAGACAGATTCCACCACCCTCTGATTGTGCTTTTTTTCCTCAAAGGAACACACCAGCATTATAGGAAATGCTCTCACCGTTTTCTCCAGAGTCCGACGAGAAGATAGATAGCAGTTTCCTCTCTGTGCGTTCTGTAGAAAAGCTATCCGGCTGCAAGCTAGCCTAGCTTAGCACAAATGAATGGAAGCGGATACGGATCAGCTAGCCGGGAGGCCTGTCTATTTTCCCCAACGGAGTTTCACTTCCGCGTTCGGTTCGCGCGATCTGATTGGCCACTGACGTTTCTCTCAGCGCCAATTGCGTTACTCCTAACAAACTGGTTAAGCTTGGCGACTCTTTCGAAGTCGCTCTCTTTCGAAGTTGGTTAAGGTTAGGGTTAAGGTTAGTTGGTTAAGGTTAGGGTTAAGGTTAGGGTTAGGGTTAGTTGGTTAAGGTTAGGGTTAGGGTAACAGCCTGCTGGCGCGATTGTTAAGGGGTCCCCACACGGCGAGCGATTTTAGCCAGGCGACCGATTTTTTTTGCGAGCCGACAGACAGAATTGTATCGCCTTCATTGTTATGAATGAGAGAACCCACACGGCAGGAGATTCTGAAGCGACGGTCGCGCAGCTATTTCTGTCGCCTCGCTCAAAATCGCCTCGATCCTATTTTTGGAGGCGACGGCAGGCAGGACAATGAGGAAATAACGACTTCTACAGTAGTTCTACTGGTGTATCATTTGTACACCATTAATGTATCATTCAATACATTCATTGATCAATAACCTCCGTATTATTACCATGCTACTTATGTTCATTATTATTAATGGGAACAATTTAAATAAATAACGTTAGTTTGAGAAGCTGTAGTGGCCGCTTGTCATTAACTAATAAATGAACAATGCGCCACGATGCATCTACTAGTGTTTTTATACTCGGGTAACAAAAGAAGTTGTGGATGTTGACAGAGTTTAATGTCCAGGCTGCAGCTGATGTAGTTTGTAAGGTTTATTGTCCAAAGAAAATTAAGGTTGAGAACAAAACAGTTTGCGTCTTCCGTGAAAAATACACTCTCTCAGCAGCTGCATAACAATACTTGTCCAATCGTTGGTAATGAACGTATCGTAGCGATCAGGCATGCAGTAATGTCAGGAAGAATGAGGAGAGGTTGTATTCGTATATGGTGGTTTAATTCCAGCTCAATATGGGTTTTACAGGTTAATATTCCCTCGTAACGCGCAACACAGCTACCTGCTAGTGCTAGTGAAGAGCTGCTAATATGCTCACTTCACAACAACATGACGTCCGGTCCCGGCGGTCCGTCCTCCTATATCTCCCGGGGGGAAACAAGTAACCACACCCCCAGCTAGACAGAGCGACGGTCGCCTCTGGTGTGGGGGGATAAGCGATTGTCGTTGAGCAACAGGCGATCGGCATCGCCAGGCGACGTCTGTCGCCCGCCGTGTGCAGACCACTTTAGGAGTAACGCGATTGGCGCTGAAAAAAACGTCAGTGGCCAAACAGATCGCGCAAACCGAACGCGGAAGTGAAACTCCGTTGGGGAAAATATACACGCAGCCGGGAGAGGTGTTTTTGGCCAACAGCTAGGCTAGCTGATCCGACCATATCCACTTCTGACTCTAGAGAAGACGGTAAGAGCATTTCCCATAATGTGTTCCTTTTAAAGCTAAATTGGCCACTGGTTGTCTTGACAATGCTAGTGCAGCATCACACCATGTTTACCAGTGTGTGAGACTCGTCTACTCCGTGCTGTGAGAGTAATTTCTTACTCTGACACGTCCAATCAGCCCTGCAGATCACTTTATGCACTGCAGCCACAGCAGTCAGACCTAGTGTCATCACGATACACGATAGATTTTGACCTCAATACCGATACCAGCCTAAGTATCATGATACCGGTTCTAAAATGATACCATGACAAAATAAAAAAATATCAGGAAAAGTAATGGAATATATAATATTAGATGACAGAACATGGACAATTATTTATAAACAGTGCCGACACGGCCACTACGCAAAGCGTGCATTCTCTCACACACACACACACACACACACACACACACACACACACACACACACACACACACACACACACACACACACACACACACACACACACACACACACACACACACACACACACACACACACACACACACACACACACACACACAAATACAGCATCAGGCTATTATTCTAAAAGTTTCGATACTAATAAAATGGAGTATTGGAAATTTTTTTAACAGATGGGTATCGCGATACTTTTCTAGTATCGGTGTATCGTGCAACCCTTGTCACACCACATGTGTACACATGCGTGGTCATGCACACACACACATCCATATTGATCCGGCCGCGTGTCAGGCACTTAGTTAAGCATTACGAGTCATCGATCGGTCCGCCGGTGCATAATTTCCGAAATATAGATTTGGAAGGCTGTGAAATGTCCCACTGTGTGCAATACTGGCCTGCAGGCGACGCGTGGGGCCTGGTGTCGGATGTTCCACTCTCCTGACAGGCCCGTGTCATCTCTATCATGGCTCATGACGAGGGAGGTTGTAGTACAAGCGCCCCTGATCTATAACTCTGGTGCCGTGGTGGTCAGTGGTGGCCAATGGTGGTCACTGTTGTGTATTGTTCATAGCAGATAGCTGTGAGGTAAAGTGATTTCCCTCCCCTCCGGTTTTACAGAAACTCTACTGTTTCTCTACTGTAGGGGTGACAGTGGCTCGGGAGGTAGAGCAGTCGTCTGGTAATCCGGAGGTTCCCGGTTTGATTCCCGCTCCTCCTGGGCAGCGTGTCGAAGTGTCCTTGAGAAAGACAACACTAGCACAGCCGACAAGGGGTCAAATGACCCCTAGGCATTTTCAATAAATGTATCCTCGTCACTCGGTCGAGCTCCAGCTCTGTCACTCAATGACTTTTCCTAAAAGTACCCGTTTTATCTGCCACTGTTTCTCAGTGGGGTCACGGATCTTGCCTAGCAACAGAATGTCCCCCAGTTGAGTTCCGCTAACATGCTTACCATGATGCTGACAAAGGCTGTTTGAGTAGACTCTCAGGACTCCCAGTTTGTGGGACACACAAAATGTGAATCATCCCTTTAAAGGGTTAAAGTTGAACCCTTTATTTAAAGAAAAGCCCCAGCACCATTATAGTGACAGATCTACATAGAGATTGTTCAGCGTGGCTGAGCCTGCCTGCAAACCTTTGTCTTGACGGCAGTAATATAGTTATATGCCAAGGTATAGAAAGTATTCACTCATCATTTTCTGTGGCATATTGACCTTTTCAAAAACATTCTAATTGGGTCCATGTTTAATTTATGTCCTGTTGCAGGGTTTGCTAATATCAATAGCTGATAGGAAGTAAACACGTGTCCACGATGTTCCCTATATAGCACCGCAATGGACCTAGCCTCAAGCCTGAATTTCCCCAAGGGGATCAATAAAGGAATATCCTATCTTATCTTAAACCCCACCCTCTTTTCTTGATCCCCCAATCACAACTGTTGCTTGCCTCGGAACAAACAGGGAAGCGACGGTTGTGATTGGAGGAACAAGAAAAGAGGGCAGGTGTTTGAGATGGGTGAGGGGGGAGCCCTCGCTGGATGGACTCTTTGATTGAAGAGTTTTGTTTCCTATAATCTTCACTTAAAACTGAAGGTTCCCTGTTCTGCTGTAGAACCTGCCCTCCTGAAATGTAAGTGCACATCCCTGGACACAATACCTAATTACCATTGGCATATTAGCAGGGTCACTTTACACTCAACTCAGAGACTAAACAAGGGGTTCTAAAGGGATTCTAAAAGGGTTCCTTCAAACCGGCTCTAATGAATGACAAGGTCCTTGAAAGTCCGGATTTAGGTTGGGGCGGTGTGGGGAACACGCCAACTATTTGGGAAATTAGCTTATTTGCCATCTACCCTGGAGTTAGACAAACAGATACATACCTAGCTAGTCTAGCACAGTCTCTGGAGCGTAACAGAAAGAAGCATTTTGTATAAAAGTATTCTGTACTTCTGTATGACAACTAATAAAGAAACTTGAACTTGAACCCTTTTGTATTTCTATTTCTCCACGTGGTACATACAACATGTTTACAGGAACGCTTTGAAGTTGTATTTCGTGACTAACAGTGCGGCTGTTCCCTAAGCCTAATGCATGCACAGAGAAGAAAATGGTATGTATCTGCTTGTCTAACTCCAGGGTAGATGGCAAATAAGCTAATTTCCCAAAAAGTTGGCGTGTTCCTTTAAGCTCTATCTTCAATGATAAATGTCCTGTCCAGGAAATGCGTGCACCAACCTCTCCCCTCGTCCCCACATGTAGATTGAGGGGACATCGACAGACGCTAGCTTAGCCAGGTTGCACAAATTGGAAAGCAAATGTTTGGGATAGGTGTGTGTGTGTGTGTGTGTGTGTGTGTGTGTGTGTGTGTGTGTGTGTGTGTGTGTGTGTGTGTGTGTGTGTGTGTGTGTGTGTGTGTGTGTGTGTGTGTGTGTGTGTGTGTGTGTGTGTGTGTGTGTGTGTGTGTGTGTGTGTGTGTGTGTGTGTGTGTGTGTGTGTGCGTGCGTGCGTGCGTGCGTGTGTGTGGAGGGGGGGGGGGGGGGTTGGCACAACAGAGTAGTTTGTCACTTCAGATGAGCTAGAAAAGGAACTCTCTTGCCCTTGTTGACTAAAGCTCAGTGTCCTGAACTCTCTCTCTCTCTTTCTTTCTCTCTCTCTCTCTCTCTCTCGTGGACTAAAGCTCACTGTCTCTCTCTCTCTCTCTCTCTCTCATTGACTAAAGCTCACTGTCCTGAACTCTCCCAGCTCTCTTTCTCTATTGCCCCTTCCTCATCTCTCACCCCCCCCCCCTCTCTCTCTCTCTCTCTCTCTCTCTCTCTCTCTCTCTCTCTCTCTCTCTCTCTCTCACTCTCTCTCTCTCTGTGCGCATGCGTGTGTTTGGAGACGGAGTGGTGTTTTGAGCGAGGTACGGAGAGTCTGCTGTGTGAGTGAGTTTTCTAACTTTTCTATTTATATGTTGTGTGTCAACTTGTGAATTGGAGTGCATTTTATTTGACTGGTTGTGTGTGTTCGCTTGGTCAGCTGTCTGCTGCCAGTGACATGGATTTCGCCATGCTGACCAGGAAACATGGGTTTAAAGTCTCACTGTCATTTCCATGCTCGGTTGAGGACTGTAGTCTGGCTGTTGCAAAGGAGGTGGGAGCTCCGAGTGTTAAGTCTGCGGCAAGGATGAACGGCGGTGTCGTATTCTTTGTGGACGATGTGGTGAAAGTAAATAAACTCATCATAGATGGTTTAATAATACATGATACGTTCGTATCGGTGATGCCGCTCACAACACCTGCGAAAAAGGTGACGTTGGCGAATGTTCCCCCGTTGATAGGTGATGAGCTTATCTTGAGAGAACTCGCCAGATATGGGAAAATCGTATCTCCACTAAATAAAATATCTTCAGGTTGTAAATCACCGGAGTTACAATGTGGTAAATTCCCACAGACTTTCTACAATAATTTGAGGTTATTGTAGCACAACACAATGAGATTGACTATCTGGAAAGAGGAGGAAAGATTCATACTTGATAGAATTGTTGGTCTCCTCATCAGACTTTAGCAGATGAGGAATAAAACGTGTAGGCCAGACAAACCAGAACTGTATTTCATCTCAACTGATTTATTTGAGTCAGGGCCAAGGGTGAATAAAAGGTTGACTTTTACATACAAAAGATGATCAGAAAACATTAACAGCTGTCTGTTGTACAGAAATATCACAATCAGGTTTACATCTCCAACCTCAATAATGTACATGAAACAGTCGATAACATAATCTGAACATACATTGACCATGCTGCACACATTTATACATGAGTAAATCTGGTCTCAGATATTAAGGATTTACACTAAACTTTAAACAACAAATGGTGTTTTCCCATGATTTTACTCACATAAAATGCAAACAGCACAGCAGTAGTCTCTGGGTGGACGAAGCGGTGGAGCCCCCAGACCCCCTGTGGTGGTCCCGGCCTGAGAGCTCCCGAATTACAATTTGTCTCTTCCTTATATCCTATCATGTCTAGCCAAAATAGCACTATTACAGTTGATCCAATCATGCATCCCCGGTGGGCGCCTTCCGTGGGGGGTTGGTGTTTTCTGGTTACCCCCACCTCTGGGTTTCTCTGGGGGGAGGCCGGCTGCCCCCCCCTTTGATCTCCTGTGTGGATCTTGACTCAATACCCAGAGGGGCCGCTAGTGGCCCCCGTCATTGTCTTCCTGATGGGTCTGTCCCAACAGAAATCTCCTCTTAAATGAATAATATATAACTTTAACATTCCTTCTATATGGCTATAGATGTCTAATATCATCCAAGTACAGTCAGTGCTTTCTTAGACTGATACCAGACATCATATGATACCTTTTGATACTAAACAGTTGATTAATAGATTGTCCTGTCTTATAATGTCAGAGCCAGTATGAGGTCTCTGGTTAGACCAGCTGTCCTCTGCGGTAATCTGGTCACAGTAGGTGTGACTTTTGTCTCTTTGTTCTGAGTACATTTGTTAGTGGGGGTTTATTGACTATTTCTGTAACACCAGTATCACTTAAAACACCCTCTACTGTTGAAAGGGCACACATTCCTTTTTGCAGTATGGTTCTCTAATTTATTCACACATATTAATTATGAAATTCCAAGGCAATATTACCACATTCCCCACTTTGGCAATTCACATTGTCATATACTGTATATTGACTTGATTTTCATACTAACCATACATAATAAAATTCATTTTTTCCCAAAATTAAAATTCATTTTTTTTTCAAAATTTCTCCATTTTTTCTTTTTCCATTTTTCTTTGGTACATCTCATCAATTTTTGCCTTCTTGTCTTCTTCTTTTCTTTCCCACATTTCCCCTGACTATGGCCCCCTCCCGGGGAATCCAAATGACCCATTCATCCAGAACCCCAATTAACCTACTCTGCCTTAAATGAAACAGTGTTTACCACTCTTTCATCCGGCTTTGTTCTTCTGGGCTCACAGCCAGAGGCCTATTTGTTGAAAACAATTAAAACAATTTAATCTAAACATTACACATTTCAAATAAAACACAATTTTTTTAAATTATGGTATCCGTTTACATGATCTGGGGAGACAGAAATTAGTATTCATTCTTTCATACATTTTGCTTCTCCTCTCCTGTTAATTCCTTTTCCAAGTCAGCCCAATCACATTTAGCATAATCAACTCAGTTGGTCTTCTCACCTCTCCCCCCTTTTATGAACATCCCTATGGACATAAACCTTACCACCTCTGCGCACAGACGGACAGGGAGGGCGGAGCAGCACCCAAAGGAAAAAAAAATGTTCACCAGAAATTACCGGCCATAACCTACACCTAATCTCCTACCTATGTGTATGTGTTTAGTTCAGTACTCTTGCGTTGTGTCATAATCTATACCAGTTGTTACCGTTCAGTCACCTCCCGTCCAACATACCAACCAATCACACAGAGGCCCTTGTTCAACGCTTTGGTTGCACAGTCTCCGACCGTTTTCGCCCCCCCCCCCTCCACCCCATGTCGGCCAGCCTCAGCTGAAGCCAACGTTTGTAGGCCTGGACCTTGCCATATTCTGTCCCATGACTGTATTTCCATGGGTCTACAGACGAACGACTCCGTCAGTCTGGAGGTTTGTCTCAACCTCCGGCCTTTGTATCCGGGGCTATATTGAAGGAGGGGCCGCAAGCGACCTCTTTCCACAGTCCAACAACCTCCCACAGGAACTGACTGAACGGGTTCACACCATCGTGTCATAATCTAATGAAATGTATTCCTACACATTTTCCCCATGATCCCTCCACTTGTGATGGTCCATCCTCCCTCTCCGACTGAACTGCAAGGGAACAAAAACACAGAACAAATTTTCCTTATACAATATGTCAAATATTTCTCAAGAGACGCCAAATGGTTAATCATTATGCAAAACGTAATGGGACCACTTAACTGCCATCGATCTGTCCCAATGCATCTCACGCTCCAATAGTCCTCTCACCAGATCATGACAGAGAAACAACAAACAAAAGGCAAATAATCAAAAAAAAACATTCCAACAGATGTGAAAGCCAATCAAATGAAATTAACCAGCTCCAACCGCAGACCACCTTAATGGTTATTTAGAAAGAAAAGAAAAGAAATCAAAACTCTACATCTAAACCTGTCATACCTAAAACAGTAAATCAATACATCTCATCACCCAACCGTACCATTCACACATGTCAGTGACTTTGACACCTCTTAAGCCAGCACATTCTCTTTCTATAGGCTCCATCCACACCCATTCAGGCCACACAACATAGATTAAAAATAGAAAAGAAATCCAAAAATTTAACTTCAATACCTCATCCCTACAAAACATTCAACAGAAATCAAATCAAATGAAAGTAATAAAGACAAACTCCTTCAGTAAAACAAATGATATGAAACAAATGATAATGGTATAACCCAAGTGGTTCGATACCCTCCTTACTTAAACACATTTTGTTATTCTTAAGACTAGTTTCACCTTAAGTGAAAGCTAAGTTGTGTGTGTGTATGCATGTGTGATCAAACTGTGTGAATGTGTCTGCGTGTGTCTGTGTGTGTGTGTGTGTGTGTGTGTCTGTGTGTCCGTGTGTGTGTGTCTGTGTGTGTGTGTGTGTGTGTGTGTGTGTCTGGGTAATGTAAGGCAGAACATGGGGCCCATCCCCCGCTCAAGCACCCACTGAAATCAAAAGACACTCAGCTCATCCTCACATTTCTAGGTAAACACTCATAAACAAAGCCATTCACGCTTGTTTCACTCATGCATCAAAACTCTCTCATTCAACACACACATTTAACTCATTAATCATCACTCAGGTCCACAGACAACGTTAGTTTCCCTTCCTTCCTGCTCTCAGCTGTCTCCAGGCTAAACACAATCTACCCTTATTTCTGCACTCCTACCCTCACTTCAAAGATGGACTGGACCCATCTTAAATTTAGAACCATCCCTGCCGTCCAGTGCACAGACAGTTTCAAATTATTCCCTTATCAACCAGTTAACTTTCATAAGTCATAACCCCAAATGAATGCCACTTTCTTGATTGTCTCACTCACTTAACCCAGCTGTGTTCTGTATTAGCAACTGTCTCCTGCATCTTCACCTCTGACCTCTCTCATCCTGTTGCATCTAATCTCTCTCATCCTGTCATAAAAGAACAGCTATTGTAAGCAGCTGTACATCCTGACCCCCCTTGGGCATATTGGCCCGCCTCAAAAGGATTCCTACCCCCCTGGGTAATATAACCTTCTCAACTTTTGCCTCTTTCATGACCCATGCATACAGTCTCCCCTGAGCACAAAGGCTTTTGACACAAAGACCCTATCTCCTCACTTCATGAAATAACCTTCATCTGTAAATCATTAAATGGTTAATCACACTTCTCATCTTCCCAGAGGCAAGCCGCCCCCAGGTTTTTGAATTAATCACACATTCCCAGGGAGAAGGCCAACCCCCTCCCCAGCGTATAAAATTATTAAGGATTAATAAAAACAATCATGTCAAAATTTGTCATCTTCAGCAAGCCTCCATCAATAAATTATCCTACAAGTCGGAGGCTTGTGTCAACATTTTAACACTGTATTAAAGATTTAACAATCTAAAACAAGCATAAACACATGTCCTAACCATATTAACAGTGTATTAAAGATTTAACAATCTAAAACAAGCATCAGCACATGTCTTAACCATATTAACAGTGTATTAACGATTTAACCAATTACACCAGCATCAACAGATTCCAACCTAGCAAAGAAAATATACCCCAACAAGCCTACATCACTAAATTATCATCCCCATGATCTAAAGACTTGCAGCAAACATTAATCCAAACATTATCCTACTTAAATCAATGGTGTCATTAAAGCTATAACAAGTATCAACATCTGACATTTCAACATCAATGCATTCTATACAAGCATCTTAATTCAAGCTACATAATACAAAACATCATTATTCCAAGCCTACAAGTGTACATGTCACACAAATTTAAAAAACTGGAAATACGCTATCAACTCTAATTATTATACATGTAAACATGTTCCATCTCAGCATAACATTTATAGTGGTTACTGGTTAGTCCTAAATGCTCCTTTCTTCATACACGTGTGATAAATTGATTTTACTGCAAGCAACATGTAACTTTAGTGTAGAGCATTTTCCCAAATTCAGCCTATAACTACTCTCAAACTACCGTTTATCTGTATATCATGTATGATTTTAACACGGGTGACTGAATTTGCAAATCTGGTATGTCATAAATGTATTACTGACTATCTGATGAATTGAAACTGGGGGACCCTGATGTAAACAAGACAAAAGTCTTCCTTTGGTCTGCATCCCCTTAACAATTGTGTGTATTGAGCTGTACTTATTTTTAATCAATCCCTAGTCTTTCCCCCCTGGTTAAAATATACCCCTGTGCATCAAAGACAATAATACAATCTACCCAGTATAGCCGGATTGTGAACCCCAGATTTATCATAGGCAATGTATCCATTATTTCATTTCTCCTCAATAGGCTCACTGTATTGTTTGCACCCTAAGTAAACCCTTACTGACTATCACCCCTAACCTAACCACTATACATGTTACATCCCTTCCCCTGCTTACACAAAAATACAATGCACAATATACAAATATAACCATATTACATAATGCAGAATATTCTCTTACCCGTTATTTCTATCCCCCAAGCGAACTATCACGAATGCACCAGACCCAATCCACGTTGTACCGCGCATGCGCAGTGGCAACCGAAGCGACTGTTAACGTTGCTATGACAACCAAGGTCTGCCACGACATTCATAACCTGCCACGACATTCATAATCTGCCACGACATTTATCACGTTATCTACCACGTTATCTACCCCTTCCCCAACATCATCCTCAAAACTCGAAACGTGACATATGCCGCCCCCAAACGCCACAAAACAACGGCATGCAAGCTAACTAGCTTTAGCCAGCTCTAATGCGACGTTCAAGGCCCTCACGGGAGCCGTGCCTTTCAAGATCCGTTCATCCACGCAATTCGCTCAGTACCATCCAAAGCATAAACAATTCACACAAGCTTAAAATAGCCAACCACTCTAACAGAAAATAATTTTTAAAACATTTACACCGACCAACGCCGCACATATAGTTCAACACAAATCCTTTCTCCTACCTACTCCGCCTCACTTCATAGCACCGCGAACGTTACATACTCCCCACAACACTATGACATCACCAAGCAGCGAATCCCTAATATCATATTATACCATCGTTACTGCATCAATAATAACCCTCAAAACGGCCACAATTTCGCCACCCTGCGTCTCAACCGCCTCTTACTTGTAATCGCCGCCACAGTGTTTAATCAATTCTCTCATAACGCCATCGTAACGTCCCCAGCTTCACCGCGGACTCTTCCACAGAGCTAAGCCAGCTAGCCCCAACCACCAGCAGGGACTCGCCTCAAACATATGTCCGTTGGCCATTAAAATATCACAACAAAACCATTAAGTACTTATCAGTCAGTTCGACCGAATTGTTTTTGTATCACAGCGAACGTAATTAATCAACAGGCCGGTTTCGCTCAAGCTTAAAAAGGATACTATGCCTAAGGACGGCAAATATATCTACATTTAATTTGTGCTATAATTCTACCATAGAACGTACAACGCACTCTTGAGGTCGCCGGCACCCTATACTTCCATTAATTACTACGTTTTAATCCTGCAATCGCACAGACCCCTGCGCTGATCATGCCAGGGTCTAACAATCTTCCACCATACTTGACTTACATGTTCTGAAATAGTAACAGAGCCCTTAGCCCGACACATTTATGCCCATACTGACCCACTCACGGTCCCCGTCCCGCCTATTCTGTGGCTACAAGCAGGGTCACAATGTACATTGGACACAGCTCTCCCTCCATTTCAGAACAATCAAATCTCCCCAACTTACCTGCGCCCTCTTCCTGAGAATAATTTTAGGGCAATTACATACTCAGAACGCGCCCCTGTCGTACACAACAGAATAACCGTGCTTCCTAGCAAGAAAAGCCTTTTACCTGCCGTCATGCGACGCCACCCCCGTTATAACATGACCAGATATCCTGTGCGGCACCAATACGCAATCACATTACTATAACATGAGGCCTTGTAATTACTCCAACTTCCCCGTACAGTTCATAAAGTATACTCCATACGAGTTAACCAACCCAACCCCCGTGGCCCGCTGGGCCGAGACCGGCCTCCTGTGTCTGAATGAACATACAAACACAAAAAGCCCACGTTTGCATGTTCACTGCACAACAAGCGCGATCGTCATACCTCCGGACATCTTAACCTAAGACACCGCAATCCCCAACCCTGCATGCAAAAGCCATATTCACCGTGGGCCCCAACAGTGGCGTACACAACCAACCTTCATCCCGTCCCTCTCTCTCCTCCATTCAGACAACAAGCCCATCGTTAATCACTTCAAACGCAGCAACACCCCAGCTCTTTGCCCCGTGTCCCCAACACACAGCAAGGCCCAGATATGATACATATGACAAGACCCTACCGCACCTTTTCAGGGGGAGACACAAAGGGTAGGGAAGAACGGCACCATTTCTGTAGTAAATTCCCACAGACTTTCTACAATAATTTGAGGTTATTGTAGCAAAATACAATGAGATTGACTATCTGGAAGGAGGAGGAAAGATTCATACTGATAGAATTGTTGGTCTCCTCATTCTGACTTAGCAGATGAGGAATAAAACGTTTACGCCAGACAAACCAGAACTGTATTTCATCTCAACTGATTTATTTGAGTCAGGGCCAAGGGTGAATAAAAGGTTGACTTTTACATACAAAAGATGATCAGAAAACATTAACAGCTGTCTGTTGTACAGAAATATCACAATCAGGTTTACATCTCCAACCTCAATAATGTACATGAAACAGTCGATAACATAATCTGAACATACATTGACCATGCTGCACACATTTATACATGAGTAAATCTGGTTTCAGATATTAAGGATTTACACTAAACTTTAAACAACAAATGGTGTTTCCCCATGATTTTACTCACATAGAATGCAAACAGCCCAGCAGTTCAGTCTCTCTGGTGGAAGGGTGGAGCGGTGGAGGAGCCCCCAGACCCCCTTTGGTGGTCCCGGTCTGAGAGCTCCCGAATTACAATTTGTCTCTTCCTTATATCCTATCATGTCTAGCCAAAATAGCACTATTACAGTTGATCCAATCATGCATCCCCGGTGGGCGCCTTCCGTGGGGGGTTGGTGTTTTCTGGTTACCCCCACCTCTGGGTTTCTCTGGGGGGAGGCCGGCTGCCCCCCCCTTTGATCTCCTGTGTGGATCTTGACTCAATACCCAGAGGGGCCGCTAGTGGCCCCCGTCATTGTCTTCCTGATGGGTCTGTCCCAACAGAAATCTCCTCTTAAATGAATAATATATAACTTTAACATTCCTTCTATATGGCTATAGATGTCTAATATCATCCAAGTACAGTCAGTGCTTTCTTAGACTGATACCAGACATCATATGATACCTTTTGATACTAAACAGTTGATTAATAGATTGTCCTGTCTTATAATGTCAGAGCCAGTATGAGGTCTCTGGTTAGACCAGCTGTCCTCTGCGGTAATCTGGTCACAGTAGGTGTGACTTTTGTCTCTTTGTTCTGAGTACATTTGTTAGTGGGGGTTTATTGACTATTTCTGTAACACCAGTATCACTTAAAACACCCTCTACTGTTGAAAGGGCACACATTCCTTTTTGCAGTATGGTTCTCTAATTTATTCACACATATTAATTATGAAATTCCAAGGCAATATTACCACAACAACATGTAGTTTCTCATAGAAGGCAGACGTTTATTGTCATGAACAAACGCGAGGAGGAGTTGGATTTAAATTTTAAAGTGGTAGTAGACGGTTTTGAGTATATCATATTTGCAACAACGCAGAACATGAAATGTTTTGGTTGCGGTAAAGAGGGGCATTTGAGAAAGGTTTGCCCAGGAGAGGGGCCTAGCACGGGGGAAAATACTGGGAAGAACGCAACAAAGAAAGGAAGCATGGGGTTTGAATCGAGTTGTTGAGGGTGGTGGAGAACAGGAGAAGAGGGGAGGTGGAGAGGCTTCTGTAAAGGCTATTGGATCAGATAAGAGTGATAAAAACGAGGAAGGCACAGGCAAGGCAAGGAAAAGATGGTGGGGATGAAAATGGGGGGGGGGGGGTTGTGGTGGAAAAGAATAAAGAGGATGGAAGTGAAAATGGGGTGGATGGTGGAAATGGGGTTGATCTGCAGGGACAGGGTGGAGGGGCTGGTGTCAGCAACTATAATTAATCAGGAGGAAAGTGGACCGGTAGATGGAACAGTGTCAAAGGACACAGGTGGTGAGGTTAGAGTGGAGGAAGGAGTGGTAGTGGATGTTGACATGGAGGAGGAGGGGAACAAGCTGAAGGTCGTTCGGCAGAAAAGAAAGTCAGAAGTAGACAGGTTGCCAAGCTCTCAAGCTAAGAAGGCGGATGTGAAAGAAGTAATCAGTAGTACACAGAGTACACAGGAGGGTACAGGGTCGGCGGAAAGCTCTGACGATGATTATGAATGGGGGAGTGATGCATCTGCAGATACAGACGCTACATCTTCCTATTCAATGGAGGCAATGAAAATGTTTTTACGGACAACAAAAAACAGGAAGGGGGTAGAGGTAGCACAGTTATTTCCAGATAGGGGGAATTTCATTGTGTCAGCTAGGAGAAATATGAAGTGTAAAGGGGATGGACGTTTTTCTGACAAAGATATATACAGGTTGAGGAAAATTGTACAGAAGGTACAGCGGGACCTCAGAAAGGAAGATGATGGAGTGGACTCAATATAGTTTTGTTGTTTTGTTTACTTTGTTTACATGGGTGGTTTACTCTTTATTTCTAATGAGAAGTGTTTTTAGAGTGGCATTTTCTTTTTGTATGGGCCAAGGGACATGAAGAAAAGAGCTATTTGCTCCCTGACCTCACTGACTTTCCTACCTCAGGTCCCAGTTTTAGGTATATCTATCTATCATGTCAGTGAGGCGCTGTCGGGCATCGCCCAGGAAGCAGAATATGACTTTTTACAAATTGACGGGACTGGTGAGCTGTCACTTAGGTCTGAACATTACAAGGTGTCCCGCCACCAGGGCCAGGAGGCTGAAACATTTTTGACCATCAAATATATTCGTATACATTTATGGAACTCTGTGAAGACTGGACTTATGGAGGGTTTTCAGCTTCTGGAGGGCGGGTCGGGACACAAGGTTGAGGTCCAGTTCCTGTGGTACGAAACCACGTCCAGCAGAGACAGGAGCGGAGCGTATCGGTTCATGCCCGATGGGAAAGCCACGCCATACTCCTTCAGCAAACCTCTCATCAGAGTCACCAGGGGGGATGTTTTCTCTGACATCACTTCATGTTACCAGCACCTCTACCATGTTCAAGGGTTGGAAGGTATGACTGTGGGGCTCAATAACCTAGTAGACATCAGAGGAGAGTTCAGCAAGGAGCTGGCTATGAGGATCAGCTCGGACATCAGCAGCAGAGACACGTTCTACACCGACCTCAACGGTTTCCAGATCCAGCCTCGGAGGACGATGGCCAAGCTGCCATTGCAGGCTAACTTCTACCCTATAATCGGCATGGGTTACATCTGGGACTTGAGCTCACGACTCAGTCTGCTCGCTGGGAAGTCCCTGGGGGCTGCCAGTCTCCACACCGGGGAGGCCTCGGACAGGGTGTCACGGATAACAAATTGACTAATAAGGCTATCAGTCCAGAGAGCATCTCAGTCCCCCTGCTCTCCTTTCAGCCCCTGGCATCATCGCTACCCTGTGGTATGCAACTGGTGAACTTTAGGAACATACACGACAAGGCTGAAGGAGGAGGGCCATCTGATGAGTCGGCCCTAATTCTCCACAGGAAAGGATTTGACTGTAGCCTGCCACACACACACAGGCCTGCTGTGTAGCACCACACAGGGAAAGGTGAATCTAGAGACGTTCTTCTCAGAACTGCAGTTTCCACAGTGCCTCTCCGGTGTCTCTCTCTCTGATGCACCCAGAACCTTAGATCACTTAGAGGGTTTTCCACTGGGGAAAATTCACATGACAAATATAGTTCAGTTTCAGCATCGTTACCAGTTGTGCGTTATTGAAATCATCTGGGGTGACACGCACCACGTGCACGCGCGCTCCTGGCGCGTGCGCGCGCTCCCGCGAATGCGCATTTAATATCCCCTCGCTTGAGCACAGACTAAAGACAGTGCCTAATTGCCTCTACGAATGGAATGTAACACATGTCTTCACAACAAGTTAGGTGTGAATGCATCTGAGAACGTATTTAACACACCTGACGACCGGCGCTATTGATATGCAAATAGCGAGTACTTATCTGGGGTTGCACCCCGTCCCATGAAGAACGCATGCCTGGTTATAACCTCTTAACATGCGGGCAGAAAAGTGGCCATTTTTGTTTTCGTTTTTGAGGACTGCATACCTTTTTTGCAAACCAAAATACTATACTTTATACTTATAGCACATGCATAAGCCTGGTCTCTTTTGAAAGATAACATTCTGAAGGTTATGACACAATAAAGAAAGATCACCTTTAGTCCTAATGAAATAGAGTAACATAGGTCTGAACTTGAGTTGTAGAAAAACTTGTTACTCAAGTTTTTCTGTAGTAGTTAGTAGTCCAGAAGTAGTATTTCCCCAGAAATTCGTATGGCTTAAAAAACTCCAGAGATCCATAGCCTGAAGCCTTATGTAATACATGTCCAAATTTCATAAAGATCCGTTCAGAGATTTGTGATTTTAGTGATTTTGGTAAACTGTGTACAAAAGAAAAGCTCAGTTTTCTCATAGACTTCAATTCATTCAGCGGTTTTTCTCTTCCTGTTTTCGCTCATGAGTTTCTCACCTAGATCCCTGATTCGTACATCCCCAGATGGGGTATCATTAGAAAGCGAGATCGCCGGGGGCGGTCAGGTGGCGTAGCGGAGATTGCGTTCGTCACCAACCCCGGAGACGCTAGGATTCGCCTGTTCGAATCCAGCTCACAGCTCCGGGGTTGTCACCAGCTTGGCTGGCCGTTCACACTAATACAATTGGCAGTATTAGAGGGTGGGAGAAGCTGGCGGGGTGGGTCCGGGTCGTTGTAAACAGCGACTCCTACAGTTCGGTCGGGGCGCCTGCTAAGCGCGGATAGGATCTGAGTGGGATAGTGTGATCCTTCCACACGCTACGCCCTCTCAGTGAGAATCCGCGCTGCCAGGTGAAAAGAAGCGGCTGATTGGCTGGACGTGTGTCGGAGGTAGAACGTGATAGCCTCCACTCTCCCAGACCGACTGTGGGGGGTAAGTGTGCAGCGGCCAGGAAGGGGATTGGGAATTGGCATAACGACTAACATTGGGATGGGAGAAAATCGGAGGAAAAAGGAGGGGGAAAATGATATAAAAAAAAAAAAGAAAGCGAGATCGCCAAATGATTGACGGAACTAGAGCCCCAAGAGTCGGGAGTAGTATTTGCACAATATCGTGTACTTTGCGCAAGCCTCAAATATCGGCATGTAACTCGAGAACCGCTGAACGGATTTTGTCACCTGAAAGGGCTATCAACAGGCTTTAATTCGATATATATATATATATATATATATATATATATATATATATATATATATATATTGTATTAAAAAAAATTTGCACACCGAGCCACTAGAGGTTGCCAAAGTGCCGGTGGGCAGATCGTCCTCAAAATGGCCCACATGTGCACCTTGCAGCTTAAGAGGTTGGAACATTATGGGAAATGTGCTTACAGTCTTCTCCTGAGTCAGACAAGAATGAATGGAAAAAAATCTGAAAAATTAATGGAAACGGATACAGACATCTAGCTGTTGGCCAAAAACACCTCTCTTAAGGTTTAAGCTAGGCTAGTGGTCCGTATCCACTTCCATTAATTTGTGCTAAGCTAGGCTAGCAGTCTGTATCCGTTTCATTTGTGCTAAGCTAGGCTAGTGGTCCGTATCCATTTCATTTGTGCTAAGCTAGGCTAGTGGTCCGTATCTGTTTAATTTGTGCTAAACTAGGCTAGTGGTCCATATCCGTTTCATTTGTGCTAAGCTAGGCTAGTGGTCCGTATCTGTTTCATTTGTGCTAAGCTAGGCTAGTGGTCCATATCCGTTTCATTTGTCCTAAGCTAAGTTAGTGGTCTGTATTAGAGGCTGACATGTGAGTGGATTTTGACTCCCGCTCCTTCCCACTCCCACAGAAATAATCCCATCCCATCCCAATCCCAAGTGAGAGTTTCGAAAAAATCCCACTCCCTCCCACTCCCACAGAGGACTGATCCCAATCCCGTCCCAATCCAAACTTTTATAGAATCCCACTCCCATCCCACTCCCGTTTACAAATACTACTCCGTTTTTCTTCCTCAGTATAAAATATGCAGTACATGGGTCACATCATGTCTGTAGGGCTGTACGTAAACTTTTTTTGCACATAGCACTGGTGCTACAGAGGTTGATAGTTTTGTAGCACAGGCCAAAATCTTGTAGCACAAGTATAAAACGTGTTATATTTGTTACAGTCACAAATGTGCCTATTGTATTTGTGTTATTTAGTTGCAGTGCCATGTTTGGCTGTCATTTTCATGCTGACAAGTTGACGTCACACAGCCAGACATGTTACGTGTAAGGAATTATGGGATTTGGTGTTGGATGTATGGACTCTACTAGGGGTGGGAATCACCAGTTTCATCACAATACGATATCGATTCTTTGGACAACGATACGATATTTGCCGATATCACAAAGTATGCCACGATACGATACGATGCAGGTGCCTGCAATCGATATGAGACGATATCATAAGCCCATTTAACACAATCAGTAACATTTTGTCCCTTTAAGGGAGAACACAAAACACTGGAAAACAAGAACTAGGGAAAAGGGGCAATGTGCCTTTAAGAGGCGAGCTGGCTAAGGGGAAGGCTAAGGGAAAGGCTAACGGACAGGGCCAGGGCAAGGGACAAGGGTAGGAACAGGGAGGACTAGGAGGACTGGACAGGGATGACTAGGAGGACTAGGCGGACTGGACAGGGAGGACTAGGAGGACTGGACAAGGAGGACTAGGAGGACTGGAAGGACTGGACCGGGAGGACTAGGAGGACTAGAAGGACTGGACAGGGAGGACTAGGAGGACTAGAAGGACTGGACAGGGAGGACTAGGAGGACTAGAGTGGGGAAACAGGGACAGAGGCCCGCGGAGGCGGGCTGGGGACAGGGACATAGAAAAACAGGGTTAAGGCCTTGGACAGGGCGAGGGACTGGGGCACTGGAGGGGAACAGGGACAGAGGCCCGCGGAGGCGGGCTGGAGACAGGGACAGAGAGAAACAGGGTTAAGGCCTTGGACAGGGCGAGGGCTGGAGCTGCTTACAGGGAGGAGTAGGAGGGCGCAGGCTAGACGTCTGGAGGAGAGCGCGCCGGCTCGGAGAGCGCATCTGGCGCGGAGGTCAGAGTGGTGCGCGTCTGCTTGGAGTACGCGCCGGTACGGAGAGCGCATCTGGCGCAGAGGTCTGAGTGGTGCGCGTCTGCTTGGAGTACGCGCCGGTACGGAGAGCGCATCTGGCGCGGAGGTCTGAGTGGTGCGCGTCTGCTTGGAGTACGCGCCGGTACGGAGAGCGCATCTGGCGCGGAGGTCTGAGAGGTGTGCGTCTGCTTGGAGTACGCGCCGGTACGGAGAGCGCATCTGGCGCGGAGGTCTGAGTGGTGCGCGTCTGCTTGGAGTACGCGCCGGTACGGAGAGCGCATCTGGCGCGGAGGTCTGAGTGGGTCTGGATACGCGTCTGGATGCGCGTCTGGATGCGCGTCTGGAGTGAAGAGCGCGTCTGGCGCGGAGTCTGGAGTGAAGAGCGCGTCTGGCTCGGAGGTCTGGAGTGGAACACTGGAATACCTCCCGTAGAGGATTAGAGAGCGCAGTACAGTGTCTCCCTCCAGGCAAACGGCAACAGGTGGCGAAGGCTTGAGCGCATCTCACGCCGGAGATGAAACAGCATACAGACAGAAACAGAAACTCCCGTAGGAGCCTACAAGTAGAGAACCTCCCGTAGGAGTCTGCTGATAGAGATATGATACGGAACGACCCGACCAGGACTGAGGGGAAGAGCGAGGTACTTAAAGCCCACAGGGGCGCTAATTAGAATACACATCAGGTGCGTGAAGGTAATTGATACTTGAACTAGAAGAGTGTATTCGGCACGAACCAATCAAACAGATACTGACAGATAGTCCAAGGGTGTGGGCTGCTGAAGAGCAGACGAGGCTAAACGAGCGCGAGGGTGGGGGCTGGAGAAGTGAGGAGACAGGGAATTAAAGGGCCAGGGAAAGGCGAACCTCACACATTTAGATCAACTCAAAAAAGGTAACGAAAATATAATTTGAAAAAAAATTATTTAGCTCTCCCAGACATTTAAATGAAAAACAATCTATTGTTTTTAATACAAATAGACCTCCTGTTCACTGTAAAGTGCCACGTTTTTTTTTCTTTTTTTTTTTTCTTTTTTTTCCCCCTCCATTTTCCTCCGATTTTCTCCCATCCCAATGTTAGTCGTATGCCAATTCCCAGTCCCTTCCTGGTCGCTGCGCACTTACCCCCCACAGTCAGATCATCTGGGAGAGTGGAGGCTACCACGTGCTTCCTCCGACACACGTCCAGCCAATCACCGCTTCTTTTGACACGTTCAGCCGAACGCACAATTGGAGGGGGGCTCCCCACCCTCCAGAACATTTACAACAAGCGTTGCAAGGGCAAGGCTAAGAGAATCATTAAAGACTCCAGTCACCCGAACAACTGCCTCTTTGAACTGCTGCGGTCAGGCAAGCGATACCGGAGTCTCAAGGCGAGCACAGAAAGACTCAGAAGAAGCTTCTATCCCCAGGCTATCAGGCTGCTAAACGAACAATGAACACTACACAACAACAACCACCAAACGCACATAGCACACACATCCACACGCACACACTCACTTTAAACAAACACACTGTAGCACCCACTCCACACACTTTATAGCACACACCCACTTTAAACAAACACACTGTAGCACCCACTCCCCACACTTTATATTTATTGATGAAGGATTGCACTACAACTCGTACACCTTACTGTAAATTGTACCTAAATTGTACCTCATACCATTTCTGCTTTGCACTATACAGTACTGTACATTAGTACACTGCATAGTATTGTATATTATATGGTAACTCAGAACATTGTACATATGTCTATACCGAACACTGTGACCTCATTTTCTTCTTCTAAATTACATGCTATACTATGTTATTTGATACTATCTTGTCTAGCACAGTCTCTGGAGCGTAACAGTAAGAAGCATTTTGTATGAAAGTATTCTGTACTTCTGTATGACAACTATTAAAGAAACTTGAAACTTGAAACTTGAAACTTTTCACCTGGCAGCGCGGATTCTCATCGAGAGGGCGTAGCGTGTGGGAGGACCACACTATCCCCCTCAAGTCCTATCCGCGCTTAGCAGGCGCCCCGACCGAACTGTAGGAATCGCTGTTTACAACGACCCGGACCCACCCCGCCAGCTTCTCCCACCCTCTAATACAGCCAATTGTATTAGTGCAGACGGCCAGCCAAGCTGGTGACAACCCCGGAGCTGTGAGCTGGATTCGAACAGGCGAATCCAGCTCACAGCTCCGGGGTTGGTGACGAACACAATCTCCGCTCGGCCACCTAACCGCCCTAAGTGCCACGTTTTGATATATTGAGCTTTAAACTTGAAATAACTAAGTTGAATTTTTTAGAAAAACACACAACGTAAAACCCCTCCGTACCTCCCTCTCCCAAACAGTTCCTAATTTTTTTTATGTTGCATGATCATGTATACATTTATTATGTATTATATTGGTTATGTTTAAATATCAACATTATCTGGCCATCCTCAGTAAATACTATCAAACTCCTTTGACCTCACCTACTTAAAATCATTGATGTAGAGAGAGGTACAGAGAGAGGCTTCCTAGGACTTCCTGACGGGCAGAGCCCAGGTGGTGAGAGCAGGCAACTGCACCTCCTCATCCATCACTCTCAACATAGGGGCCCCCCAGGGCTGTGTTCTGAGTCCCCTCCTCTACTCCCTGTACACACATGACTGTGTGGCACAGCGGAACAACAAGACAATCATCAAATTTGCTGACGACACAGTAGTGGTGGGCCTGATCTCTGTAAACGACGAGAGGGCCTACCTGGAAGAGGTAAAGGTTCTAGCGGGATGGTGTCAAGAGAACAGCCTCTCCCTGAACGTCAGCAAAACAAAGGAGATGATTGTGGACTTTTGGGGGTCCGGGGTCAGGGACTACAGCCCCCTCAGCATCGACGGAGCACCGGTTGAGAGAGTGAACAGTTTTAAGTACCTCAGAGTCCACATATCCGAGGACTTGACATGGACCACACACATTGACAGTGTTATCAAGAAGGCACGACAACGCCTCTACTTCCTTAGGCGCCTAAGGAAGTTCAAAGTGAGTCAGAAGATCCTCAAGAACTTCTACTCATGCACAATAGAGAGCATCCTGACCGGCAATATCACCTCCTGGTTTGGGAATAGCACTAGGCCCGTTCAGCCAAACGCACAATTGGAGGGGGGCTTCCCACTCTCCAAGACATTTACAACAAGCGCTGTATGGGTAAGGCTAAGAGAATAATCAAAGACCCCAGCCACCCAAACAACTGCCTCTTTAAACTGCTGCGGTCAGGCAAGCGATACCGGAGTCTCATGGCAAGCACAGAGAGACTCAGAAGGAGCTTCTATCCCCAGGCCATCAGGATGCTCAATGAACAATGAAAATAACAGACCATCAATTACACCCACAACACACACATCCACACGCACACACTCACTTTAAATAAACAACACACTGTAGCACCCACTTTACCCACTTAAACACTAACACACACTTTATATTTATACTTTATATTATATATTTGGCATCAATCCCATGCACCTCAGTGCACCTCACCACCACAAGGTGGCACCACAAGCTAAGCTATACCTCACCATTCTACACTGTACTGTATAGTAGCTGACTGTATAGACTGTACAGAAGTATAGACTGTACATATAATGTATATATGCATATTGAATTTGTTTTGTTTTGTTTACACTTGTTTACGTACTTGACTCTCTATTTTATACTTATATTATACTATTTTACACTATCTTGTTATTTTTATCGGGAGCATGTCTATGTTCCCCGGGTCCTATGTTCCCCGGGTTCTATGTTCCCCGCTTTGATTGATTGAAAATTTTAGACCACCAGCCCTGATTCCAAACTCTAACCTTAACCAGTTCGAAAGAGGGCCTAAGCTTAACCGTTCGAAACAAGGCGGACATTAATAATTAATAAAATAATACAAATTAATAACATTTTCAATCTATTAATCAATCAAAGCGGGGAACATAGGACCCGGGGAACATAGGGATGATCCCTTTTTATCTAGCACACTCTCAGAAGCAAAACAGAAAGAAGCATTTCATGCAAAAGTATTCTGTATTTCTGTATGACAACTAATAAAGAAACTTGAACTTGAACTTGAGGCTGAGGCTCCCCCGCCCCCTCCCTTTCCTCACTGTTTTCTCTGCCTCTGAGCCGGGTTAGCTTAGTTTAGTTACCGGTAGCAGCTAACTAGTTCGTTTTGGTGAGGATGCAAAGCATGTAAGATGCATTGGAAGCGTTGCAGGGAAAAACAGGCAGGGACTTATTTCCTGGTCGCAAAATGCACACTCTAACATAACATAGCACGCTGTTGTTGTTGGGCTGCCGGAGCTGCGCTTGGGAGGAAATGAGACTTGCCACAGGATTTTCAAAATTAGAGTATCGATATGAATCGAATGCCTATCGCACAGGTGCTAGTGCAGTAAATTCATTCATCGCACAGACCAATTTTTTCATAGCACGCTGTACAGCCCTGATGTCTGCCTTAGTTAAATATAAAACCACCAAACATTTACATTAGTGATGCACCGATGTATCACTCCTGTCCAAATCCCGTTGATTTTGTTGTCATAGTTCCCACTCCCTTCTGCTCCCGTTGACTTTTACTCCCGGGTCCTGCCCAATCACGGGATTCAAAGTGAAATTTACTCCCATCCCGTGGGAATCCCGAAAATATGTCATCCTCTAGTCTGTATCCATTTAATTTGTGCTAAGCTAGGCTAGTGGTCTGTATCCGTTTCATTTGTGCTATGCTAGGCTAGTGGTCCGTATCTGTTTCATTTGTGCTAAGCTAGGCTAGTGGTCCGTATCTGTTTCATTTGTGCTAAGCTAGGCTAGTGGTCCGTATCTGTTTAATTTGTGCTAAGCTAGGCTAGTGGTCCACACCCGTTTCATTTGTCCTAAGCTAGGCTAGTGGTCCATATCCGTTTAATTTGTGCTAAGCTAAGGTAGTGGTCTGTATCCATTTAATTTATGCTAAACTAGGCTAGTGTTGCGTATCTGTTTAATTTGTGCTAAGCTAGGCTAGTGGTCCATATCTGGTTAATTTGTGCTAAGCTAGGCTAGTGGTCTGTATCTGTTTAATTTGTGCTAAGGTAGGCTAGTGGTCTGGATCTGTTTAATTTGTGCTACGCTAGGCTAATGTCTGTATCGGTTTTATTTGTGCTAAGCTAGGCTAGTGGTCTGCATCTGTGTCATTTGTGCTAAGCTAGGCTAATGGTCTGTATCTGTTTTATTTGTGCTAAGCTAGGCTAGTGGTCTGCATCTGTGTAATCTTTGCTAAGCTAGGCTAGCATACAGCCGGATAGCTTTCTACTGAACACTCAGCGAGGAAACTGGTATCTATCTTCTTGTCTGACTCTGGAGAAGACGGTAAGCACATTCACCATAATGTTGATGTGTTCCTTTAACACATTCTGCTCCAGACCCGAGATATCCCGGGTTAACTCGCCATGCGTTGGGCGCCATTCGATATTTGTATTCATGTCAGGCACACGGACCTCAGGGTTACCATAGGGAATCATTCTGAGATCGCCAGAGTGCAATACCGGCCGCATCCTGCTAGGTGGCAGTATCGCCCACCCTTTGAAACCCTCCTTCACACCGGGTGTTACACTTAAATCCCTCCGGGCACCATATTTTGGGTCAGGCGAGTCTAGCGGTTCACCCGATCACATTGAAACGCGTCCAATGACCCTCCATGCATGTGTGTGCCAGATTATGTCGAGGACACGATGGACACTAATACTGGAAATCGCGATCAGACAATTGGAATATTCTTTTTGGAATACCCCCGATCAAAGGTAAGGACTATCTAACGTAAATTCCAGCTTGATCGTATAATGTTTTCATATCGATCCAGCTGATCAGTGTGTGGGGTGTTCAAAACGAATGCCGTTACTGACCATCAAAGCATAAAAAAACGACCCCCCCCCCCCCCTTTCATGCATTCATGATGAAACATAATGCCTATTATATACATTTGATTTGGAAATAGTAGCGTGTCCAGGCAAGAAACGCCAACGCTTATAGTAGAATTCACGTAGCGCCCTATAACTCAGCTTTTCAGGAATTATCCCGGATCACTCCTAAACTATACAATATTCACCACGGGATAACGCGCAAACGTATACATGAAAATGTTTTCTCTTTTTTGCATGTTCGATGGAAGAAAGTCACTGTCAAATGACCATAGTATTGTCTCCATAGCTATAATATAGAATATAGATATAGCTCTCCAAACATAGTGACGCACAGTGAAAGTATGCTATGGAAACCTGGCGCTCTAGCTACAAGGATACGGCTAATGGCTGGCGCCCAATGTGTTAAGGAAAAACCACAGCAGAATTATCCTCAGTGATTTGGCACTATGTACCTTTTTAAATATCTAACGGTGATCTTGGTTGAACATTCCCACCAGGGCACCAGACTGAGCCGCTACAGCCCGCTTGCCTCTGCACACTCTCTCTGAGGGGTGGGAATCTCTGATGGTGACTCCCCTGATTTACTCCTGCGTTCCCCTCCTTGAAGAATCCCAAATAAACAAGCTGAAATGAGCCCCCCATGGAGGGAGACTGTATCCCCATGCGTAAAGGAGCGTCCTCCTCGTCCCCTTTGACCTTCCACCTCCACTACTACTGTAAGCCGTGTCTCCGCGGTGTCCTCTACCCATCTGCCACGACTACCCCTCTCCACTTATTACTCAAGCCAGCGGGGGGAAGGGTTCGGGTTCGGCTGACCCGATTGGCCAGTGCGGTCCTCCTAAGAGGAGGCGGGGGAAAGTTTGATTGACAGGTGGCCAGAAGGTGGAGCTGTGTGGGGCTTAATGGTGTCTGAAGGGGAAAGGAGGAGGAGGAGGAGGAGGAGGAGGAGGAGGAGGAGGAGGAGGAGGAGGGGAAACCAGGCTTAAGCAGCGTGAGAGGTGTTATAAATCCAGTATGGATGAGCTGTGGCTGCAGATAAGTGTTAATGTCTGAGGAGGACAGGAGAGAGAGAGAGAGAAATATATATATATATATATATAGACGGAGAGAGAGAGAGAGAGAGAGAGAGAGAGAGAGAGAGAGAGAGAGAGAGAGAGAGAGAGAGAGAGAGAAAGAGAGAGAGAGAGAGAGAGAGGGGGGGGAGTGAGAGTGAGAGAGAGAGGGAGAGAGAGAGGCTGCTCAGGGGATGTTGTTACAAGAAGATGTGGAGGCGAGGAGTCATAGGTAAGGGTACAAGCTGTGTGTGTGTGTGTTGGTGTGTGCATTGAGCAGTGAAGGGAGGAAGGTAGGGCTGGGGGAATCCTATTAGGTAGGGCACAGGAAAAGTAGGCCTAACTGCCCTGCTTATCAGCCTGGCTGTGGGTGTGCTCCATTTTGAGTGTGTGGACATGTGTGAGTGTGTTGGTGGGGGGGGGGGGGGGGCGGGGCGTAGTATGCTAGTAATCTTGCGTGTGTTTAATAGGTCATACAACTCCACTGTGAGACAGGTGGTCAGGTTCTATGAGAGCCAAGGCGAAGGGCCTCTTTGCAGATTGTTCAATGCACAAGGTTTGTCCTCAGATGGCTATAATTCACTTGAGAATATGAATATTTTCCGACAAGGAAAGTGATTGGATTGAAATGGCTCTGATGAGCCTCCTCTCCTGGTGAGCCTCCTCTCCTGGTGAACCTCTTCTCCTGGTGAGCCTCTTCTCCTGGTGAGCCTCCTCTCCTGGTGAACCTCTTCTCCTGGTGAGCCTCTTCTCCTGGTGAGCCTCCTCTCCTGGTGAACCTCTTCTCCTGGTGAACCTCCACTCCTGGTGAGCCTCTTCTCCTGGTGAACCTCTTCCTCTGGTGAACCTCCACTCCTGGTGAGCCTCTTCTCCTGGTGAGCCTCTTCTCCTGGTGAGCCTCTTCTCCTCGTGAGCCTCCTCTCCTGGTGAGCCTCTTCTCCTGGTGAGCCTCCTCTCCTGGTGAGCCTCTTCTCCTGGTGAGCCTCCTCTCCTGGTGAACCTCCTCTCCTGGTGAACCTCCTCTCCTGGTGAACCTCTTCTCCTGGTGAGCCTCTTCTCCTGGTGAGCCTCCTCTCCTGGTGAACCTCCTCTCCTGGTGAGCCTCCTCTCCTGGTGAACCTCCTCTCCTGGTGAGCCTCTTCTCCTGGTGAACCTCTTCTCCTGGTGAACCTCCACTCCTGGTGAGCCTCTTCTCCTGGTGAACCTCTTCTCCTGGTGAACCTCCTCTCCTGGTGAACCTTTTCTCGTGGTGAACCTCCACTCCTGGTGAGCCTCCTCTCCTGGTGAGCCTCTTCTCCTGGTGAACCTCCTCTCCTGGTGAGCCTCTTCTCCTGGTGAGCCTCCTCTCCTGGTGAACCTCCTCTCCTGGTGAACCTTTTCTCCTGGTGAACCTCCTCTCCTGGTGAGCCTCTTCTCCTGGTGAACCTCTTTTCCTGGTGAACCTCCACTCCTGGTGAGCCTCTTCTCCTGGTGAACCTCTTCTCCTGGTGAACCTCCACTCCTGGTGAGCCTCTTCTCCTGGTGAGCCTCTTCTCCTGGTGAGCCTCTTCTCCTGGTGAGCCTCTTCTCCTGGTGAACCTCTTCTCCTGGTGAGCCTCCTCTCCTGGTGAGCCTCTTCTCCTGGTGAACCTCTTCTCCTGGTGAACCTCCACTCCTGGTGAGCCTCTTCTCCTGGTGAGCCTCTTCTCCTGGTGAGCCTCCTCTCCTGGTGAGCCTCTTCTCCTGGTGAGCCTCTTCTCCTGGTGAGCCTCTTCTCCTGGTGAGCCTCCTCTAAATTCACACACTAAATTCTCTTGGGTACTAGCCTGAAAAAGTGTAGGCACACCGCCGGCACCCCAGCGTTTGGGGAACCCACTGCAGTAGAGTATGATTAGCCTCTGTCTTGGCTCGGCCAGTGTTTTGAACAGATCTTGGCAGTGAGAGGCTCTGTGAAGAAAGAGCAGGGTTAGGAGGAGCACTGTGACCGTCTGGGAATATGATCCATAAAACTCTCACGTCGCCACAATCAATTTCAACAGGTTCACCCTCAGAGACAATGACAGATTGTAAGTGTGTGTGTGTGTTAGTTATGCGTATGTGTGGTATCTGTGTGTGTGTGTGTGTGTCATTGGGTGTCCTTCACCAGCCTCCAGACCAGAACACCATGGGCGGGATCCACAAAGAATGGATTGCACAGTGCTAATTGCACCCTTACTTACAATTCATTATGAATTGAAAATGGGGGACCCTGATGTAAACAAGACAAAAGTGTTTTGTGCCATGCTTAGCGGTTATCTATACCGCTAGATGGCCAGCTTGATAGTCGTTTCCGCAGTGTTTAACTATATTTGCAAAGCTGTGTGTGTGTTCTGTATTATAGCTGTGGAGACAATGGCGTGGCTCATTTGACAGAAATTACTTGTAGTGCAACATGGAAAAAATAGTTTGTTTCTACACACTGTAGTTTGTAGTTTATTACACGCTAAACATCGTGCATTTCCAAGATAATCTAGTCTTTTTTCATAGATCGCGAGATAAAACCTGTTATGTGCAATAAGTCCAAATCGTTCTGGTTGATTCCCTGAACCCCCAAATACTCCCAAATAAAAGGTATATAACATGTATATATGTACCATCACAAAATCATCAAGGGGGGGGGGGGGGGGGGCGTTTTAACTCAAAACTGTGATCGTGTGGGCGGCTACGTGGCGTAGTGGGCAAGGCGCTCGCCACGAAATGCTGGAGACGCTGGGCTCGTCAGTTCGAGCCCAGCGCTCCACATTTGCTTTCAGTTTAGCTGGTCGTCCATACTAATACACATTGGCCGTATTAGGGGGTGGGAAACTGATGGGTGGGGATCGGGCGTTGTGGACAGCGACTCCTACAGGTCGGTTGGTGCGCCTGCGCAGTAGAATCAGGAAGTGTCGGGGGCAGCGTGAGCCTCCCACGCGTTACTCCTCGCCACTGAGAGATCGAGCTGCGCAGGTGAAAAGATGCGACTGCTGTTACCTCAAGTACCGGAGGGGACTTGTGCTATGTATGACTTAGTCCACATTGCAGCCGGCTTGTGGGAGGCAAGAAACAGCGTCTGTGACAGGGGAGGGTTTAATTGGATGATACGAAATTGGGATGGGAGAAAATATAGAAAATGGGAGAAAAAGTGGATAAAAAAAAGAAAAAAACTGTGATCGTGTTTGCCGAGCATGTCTTACGTCCGGTGAAACACAGAACTGTGATCGTTTCAGATTAGGTAAAATAGACATAGAATATACCTTACTTTAGCCAGAAGGTATTCCAAAAAGAATAATTCCAAGTGATCGCATCGCCATCACGATTACCAGTGTATATGTCTATACACGTTTCGATGGTAAAATACGCTTAGGCAACGGAATTTCGAGGCGATCAATGTGAATCTATGTTCAAGCAGGAGGAGGGGCCCCTACCAAGTATACAGTAAAGGGAAGTGGGTTAGTAGATAACATCCTCTAACATCTACAGACCTTACACAAGATTTTACTTTACCACACGGTTTTCTGTGTTTCTCAGATTTGTGTGTGTGTGTACACACAGGGATGATATAGCGTCATTGGCAGTAGCCTAACTCTTGAAGGACAGCCCAGAGCCCTCCCACAGACAGACGTTGACAGGACCTCAGTTTGACTAATTGGAAGCTGCATCCAGAAATGCTTTCATAGAGAGGCTTTTTATGACGATACAATAGGTTCATTACATTGGTCTTTGAACGCTCGATATCATGAACTGACCCTTGGCCGGACACTCATGTTGTCACAGTGGAGTAGAGAGTGGTAGGACCCAGAAGACACTCTGTCTCCCCATGTTGTCACAGTGGAGTAGAGAGTGGTAGGACCCAGAAGACACTCTGTCTCACCATGTTGTCACAGTGGAGTAGAGAGTGGTAGGACCCAGAAGACACTCTGTCTCGCCATGTTGTCACAGTGGAGTAGAGAGTGGTAGGACCCAGAAGACACTCTGTCTCCCCATGTTGTCACAGTGGAGTAGAGAGTGGTAGGACCCAGAAGACACTCTGTCTCCCCATGTTGTCACAGTGGAGTAGAGAGTGGTAGGACCCAGAAGACACTCTGTCTCCCCATGTTGTCACAGTGGAGTAGAGAGTGGTAGGACCCAGAAGACACTCTGTCTCCCCATGTTGTCACAGTGGAGTAGAGAGTGGTAGGACCCAGAAGACACTCTGTCTCCCCATATTGTCACAGTGGAGTAGAGAGTGGTAGGACCCAGATGCAAGACGAAGGGAGGTAGAGGCCGTTTCCAAGGGTGTTCCAGTGATTTATTTATTATTTATTAAGAACACGCCAACATTTTGGGAAATTAGCTTATCATCTTCTCCAGAGAGAGACAAGAAGATAGATACCAGTTTCCTCTCTGTGCGTTCAGTAGAAAGCTATCTGGCTGCATGTTAGCCTAGCTTAGCACAATGAATGGAAGCGGACATGACCGGTTAGCCTTTGGGAGAGGTGTTAGTTGTTGTGACGTACGTGGGTTGGTCATTATCATTATTACTGTATTTGGAAGACCATGTGAACATTAGATTAGTATCGTTTGTATGTGTGTGTGTGTGTGTGAACATGAGACCTAATGATATCTCTTCTTCTCTTCCTGTCAGGTGCTGCCCGTCCCTATACTGAAGGGTGCTGATTGCCTAATGAAGGACAGCTGATGGCAATCACATCAAGAGGGGCGGGTGCACAAGTAGCTGACAGCACACACACACGGGAGTCTCGTTGCTGGAGTCACTTACCTTATGGTAGAGTGGGGAGGCTGCTGTCTCGCCTATCTATGGCCTAAGCACAACACTGTGTGAAACGGTGCCATCTTATTGCATGGAGTGTGGGTTAGACTCCACAGCTGTGGTGGCCTGGGATGGGCCCAAGGTAGTATCGTGAATACTAAGTGTTTGTTTGAGTTGTCTTATATGTATGTCTTGTTTGTCCTCCCATACCTTTTTCCCTTTGTGTGTGTTGTGGGTTGAAATCCCCACTGACAACATCCCTTTTCCCTTTGGGAAAAGGCTGTGGGTTGGAAGCCCCACATTACAATAAACATAATTTACCATTTGAAAAACGTCTTTGTTTACTATCTGCCTACCCGGGACTGTTTTGAAAAGCATTTTTCTACTGAGGGGGTTGTTTCTGCTCATGTACCACCTGCCCAGTTACTATCTTGTATGGTCGTTAGACCTCTGTACATGACATGGGGGCTCGTTAAGTTTGCGCAATTGTATGGTTCCTTGTTGGTAAAATAACGGGGTGACTTGTCGATTGAAGCATATCAGGTGTAATAAGATAGCGTTTTCTAAATTGGTAAGTTAGTGGGTTCCATTGTCCGTGCACAGTTGATTGATGAAACCATTGTTGTTGTGATGCTCTTAACCATTCTATTTTTCTGCCACATAGGTAACATGGGGGGGGTCACCTGCTTGGCTAGAGGGTGGGGGGCACGAGTCGTGATTCCGGTGGAGCGCGCAATGAAATCGGTAAGCGACTGAAGATATGTGTAGCCTTTCATCCAGGTAGTGGAGTAGTTTATCTGGGATAGGCTAGAGTGACACAGGTGACTCCTAGTTGAGTGGTTAGGACCATTTGTTATTGTTTTCATTTAGTAGATGTGGTCGGTTGGATTGTTTTGGTTAAGAGGTATAAAAGCAGAATGTGTCTATTATTATTGTGCACGGTCATGGTTAATTAAGTGAGGACGTGATATATATATATATTTTTTTTGTACGCACGCATAAAGACATAATATGGCTGCGTCGGCGTTTGTTTTTGAAGTCTTCGTGGCGGATCCGACAGAGGATCAGGTGAAAGGTTGCACTAAGGCGGAATTATGCCTTATTGCTAAGCATTATAATATTACTGTGCAAAGTTCCCAATCCAAGGCGGATATGAAGGCAGCTGTAATAGCGGGGTTGGTGGAGCAACAGGTGTTTAGCACGGCTCGGGGAGTAGTGAGTCATAGTGATCAGGAGGTTGAACACACTGGCGAATGGGTTGACTCTTCCTTGCGTGATCTTAACCCGGAGGGTGGTGCTATTAGGAAGAATGGTAGTATGCCCAGAGCTGAAAGTGAGGGCGCGGGCGATTCGGATAAAGGATCCACGTCTTCTGGCCATACGCGCTCTAGTCTGCGTTTTGCCCGTCTCCAGATGGAGGAGAGAGCGCTTTTGCGCAGAGAGGACAGAGAGGACAAAGCAGCTGTACGAGACAGAGAGGACAAAGCGGCTGTACGAGACAGAGAGGACAAAGCAGCTGACAGAGAGGAGAGGGAGAGGGAGATAGACAGGGAAGAGCGAGGAAGGGAGAAGGAGAGAGATAGAGAGCTCCAGATTACACTGAAGAGGATGGAACTGGAGAGTGTTGGCTCTTCTTCGCCCTCATCTGAAGGTTACCAGGGCAGTTTTAATGTTGGGCAGCATATTGCTATGGTTCCTGTTTTTCGAGAGTCTGAGGTGGAAGCATTTTTTGTTAATTTTGAGCGGGTAGCAGGGGCTGCGCATTGGCCGGAGGATCAGTGGGCACTATTAGTGCAATATAAGCTCACGGGTAGGGCTCAGGACGCATGCCAGTTATTATCGAAGGAGGACAGCATGGTATATGAGAAAGTGAAGGGTGCTGTCTTGCGCGTATATGAACTGGTGCCGGAGGCGTATAGGCAGCGGTTTAGGGGACTAAGTAAAGCTCCCTCGCAAACACATGTGGCATTTTCCCATGAACAACGGATGATGTTCACTCGTTGGTGTGAAGCGTGTAAGGTGGATGGGGTCGAGGCTTTGAGCGAGTTAATCCTCATTGAACAATTAAAAAAATTTGTGCCCGAACACATGATAATACAGTTAGAGGAGCGAAAGGTTTCTACCCTCCAGGAAGCTGCAGTTTTGTGTGACGAGTTAGCAATGATCCACAAAAATGTTTCTGTACGAAATGGTGTGTATGTAGGAGGGGGCGCGTTTTCTCCGTCGGGGCCGCCGTATCGCGGAGGTGACGAGCGACCATTCCGACCTTGCTCACCGCCGTCTCGAAATGCCTTGGGTGATGAGCGAGCATTCCGATCACGCTCTCCGCCGTCTGAAAGGGTGTGTCATTATTGTAAAAAAGAAGGGCATTTTGTGAAGGACTGTCATGCGCTAAGGGATCGACAGGAGACCAGGGAGTCAGCCCAGGAACCGAAAGGGGTGGGGTTGATTGGTACGGTGTCATGTCCTGACCAGCATAGCTCTTTTGAGCCCTTTTTGTTTGATGGTTGGGTGTCCCTGTCGGGTAAAGTTGGGGACTACCAATGGGTGAGAATACTCCGTGATACAGGAGCCTCTCAATCGTTCATCCTGGCTGATGTGTTACCATTGGATGTGGACTCCTGTCGGTCGAGCGGATTGGTGAGAGGTATTGGCATGGGGTGTGTGCGCGTGCCGTTGCAGAAGGTGCATGTACAGTCTGCACTGATCACAGGTTGTTTTCCGGTCGCGGTTCGCCCATGTTTTCCCGTAAAGGGCGTGGATTTCGTCATGGGGAATGATATCGCTAAGGTCGTCCCTGTGTTGGAGGTTGGAGATGCTCCGTTTACTAACTTGTTGTGTGATGCATTGATTAATAATCACCCCAATGTCCCTTCTATTTGTGCTGTCCCTAGGCATTTTGAGGCGGGGGATGAGGTGTTTATTGTGCTGCCCACGCCTAGTACGGTGCTCATTGCCCGGTTCTCAGGACCTTATGTGGTAAGAGGAAAGGTCTCTGCCACTAAGTATATGTTGCATACGCTCGGGCGGCGGAGGAGGACACGCTGGTGTCATGTGAATAGGCTAATGGAAAGTCCTGCCCGCATCTCGTCGGAGTTGAGATGTGACAGGACTGTTGTTTCACATGCTGTGTTGTGTTCTAATGTGCCTTACAGGACGCACGGGGTTGATGTTGGGGGTGCGAACACCATTGAGCAATTTGCGTATGGTTGACTACAGTATACCGTCATGGCCTCGGTATGAGGAAGGTGCCAGCCACGTCCGGCGGCTGATGCGTCTGGTATTGGGTGAGGTGGTGGTTGACCGTGTGGGCCCAAAATAGGGGCATGTGGTCTATATGGAGTGTGATTTCTATTTATTTTTGTTCTGTTGGTACTAATCGGATGTTGGTTGATAATAAGTGATAATGTTTTGCTAACCCTGCGGGTTCGCTCTTATGGGGGGAGGTGTGACGTACGTGGGTTGGTCATTATCATTATTACTGTATTTGGAAGACCATGTGAACATTAGATTAGTATCGTTTGTATGTGTGTGTGTGTGTGTGTGAACATGAGAGCTAATGATATCTCTTCTTCTCTTCCTGTCAGGTGCTGCCCGTCCCTATACTGAAGGGTGCTGATTGCCTAATGAAGGACAGCTGATGGCAATCACATCAGGAGGGGCGGGTGCACAAGTAGCTGACAGCACACACACACGGGAGTCTCGTTGCTGGAGTCACTTACCTTATGGTAGAGTGGGGAGGCTGCTGTCTCGCCTATCTATGGCCTAAGCACAACACTGTGTGGCCGGTGCCATCTTATTGCATGGAGTGTGGGTTAGACTCCACAGCTGTGGTGGCCTGGGATGGGCCCAAGGTAGTATCGTGAATACTAAGTGTTTGTTTGAGTTGTCTTATATGTATGTCTTGTTTGTCCTCCCATACCTTTTTCCCTTTGTGTGTGTTGTGGGTTGAAATCCCCACTGACAACATCCCTTTTCCCTTTGGGAAAAGGCCGTGGGTTGGAAGCCCCACATTACAATAAACATAATTTACCATTTGAAAAACGTCTTTGTTTACTATCTGCCTACCCGGGACTGTTTTGAAAAGCATTTTTCTACTGAGGGGGTTGTTTCTGCTCATGTACCACCTGCCCAGTTACTATCTTGTATGGTCGTTAGACCTCTGTACATGACAGTTGTACAATGCCTAGGCTAACCGGTCATGTCCACTTCCATTCATTGTGCTAAGTTAGGCTAACATGCAGCCAGATAGCTTTCTACTGAACGCACAGAGAAGAAACTGGTATCTATCTTGTTGTCTCTCTCTGGAGAAGACAGTAAGCTAATTTCCCAAAATGTTGGCGTGTTCCTTTAAGTCTTCATCAGGAGGCCTTCAATCCTTTTCTCCAGTGTCCCATATTTTCACAAGAATTCCTCTTGTGCCCAAAACCAGATTTCACAAGCTGTTGAATAGGCTAATATAACCGAATTTACTGTGGTTCTCGGCTACTTCCTACAAATCGACATTATTCGTTTTCAGCCAGCCTTGCATTGCTAGGGATGATGAGAGAATGATTTTGCAATATAATATATATATATGTCAGTGTCATACATAGCATTCTCTCCAGAGTTATCTGGGGACTCAGTTCTACCTTCCTTCAGCTCTTGGCCAAAAATATGTCTTGACCTAATGGTTGTAATAAACAGAAAACGTGTCAATGTGAAAATATAGTCGAGTGATTCTCTTTTTTTTGGAGGGGTAAAAAGGATTTTGGCCTGTATTTGAAATAGATACGACAAGATAAGATATTCCTTTATTGATCCCCTTGGGGAAATCCAGGCTTACAATACATACAGAGTATTGATACATTTCAGTCTTAGAACAAACCAAGGGTGTAGGTTTGGTTTCAACAGTGGGGGGTCTGGAGGTCCTCCCCCAGGAAACTTTGAGCGTTGAACACTTTGTTTCCTGCATTCTGCTGTACTTTTTTGCAACAATTTGTGTCTTTTCTGCATCAATTTATGGTGGAAATGTCTTTATTTATGTGAAGGAATAGACAACATTCAGGTACTACTCGCTGACACAAATATAATGGTATATAATGCAGTAAGGCTCTGACATTTTTTGTTAATATATAGTTACAGGTAAGAAGGATATATAAATGTTTGACCCCCTTATTCTTTTGGGGAGGGGGTTGTCTTTCATATTAGCTATATTTTTTTCCAGGACCAATTGGAGGTCCCAGCTCAGGGACAGAGCACATTCCACAGGCTTGAGATGCCGTGCGCCCAGCAGGAAACCTCTCACGAGAGGGTGGCTGAATAGCGTTCTGCCCTCAAAGCCCACATGAGAAGACGATATAGCTGCGGCGTATACCTTCACTGTCGAGGCCGACAGCCTATCCAGGATAGACTGGAGGAAGGACAGAACCGAGTTCAGGGGGCATGACACCGGGTCCAGGACCCTAGTCTCACACCACTCTCGAAACATACGCCACTTCCCTGCGTAAACCGCGGTAGTGGATGGAGCGTGCACGTTGTGGATGGTGCTAACCACAGTAGAGTTAAGACGCATCCCCTCCAAATTCACCCTTTCAGCAGCCAAGCCATTAGAGGCTGCCCCAGAACAGGAGGCAGAAACAGTGTGCCGTGTGCCTGAGAGAGGGCCCGCGGCGACCACGGAACAGGCCACGGAGGGGCCACCAAGAGTTGAATCAGGGTCGGGAACCACACAGCTGTGCCCCGGTCCGGCGCGACCAGGATCAAAGTCCTGCGCTCCTGACGTACCCGCTCCAACAGCTGAGCTATCAGGTGTATGGGGGGAATGCATACAGAATCCCGGGCGGCCACGGGTACATCGAGAAGGCATCCACTCCCAGAGAGGGGTTGTCCTTCCGACTGACCGAGAAACACAGGGGGCACTGGTAGGACTGACTGCTTGCAAACAGGTCCACCGCGGCCTCCCTGAATCGGTTCCAGACCTGTCTGACTATGTCTGGACGTAGTCCCCACTCATCTGGGTGGGGACCTCCCCGTAACATCAAGTCTGCACCCACATTCTCCCTGCCGGGGATGTGGAGAGTCCTCAGGCTGCGCAGATTGTGAGACGCCCATAGCCAGAGTTCGACCGCCGCCCGGTGGAGACGGGGGGAGCGTACTCCTCCCTGTCTGTTGATATACGACGCTGACGCCGTGCTGTCCGTCCTGATCAGAACATGCTCACCCACCACATGATGGCCGAGCTGTTTGAGGACTAGAAGCACTGCCTAGAATTCCAACACATATGTAGTGCAGACCGGGCAGGCCAGCTGCCCCCTACTGCGTCGGTCCGACACGTCCCCCCCCATCCTGTGAGGGAGGCGTCGGTGAAGACCGTGACGTGTAATAGCCTGCTGCCCATGGGGACCCCGCTGGTGAGGGCCCCAGGCCCCCCCAGTGGGCGAGGTCCCCCTGTACTGACGTGGGGACCTTCAGCCGCTTCCACTTGCCTCTCACAGGGTCTATTTTCATACTGAAAAACCACCTCTGTATCCTCCTCATGAAGAGGAGGCCAAGTGGGACCACAGAGTGAGCAGATGCCATCATACCGAGCAGGCGCATCATGGACAGCGCCGTAACCGTCCTGCCAGGACGGAACCTCCCGAGTGCGCCGAGAATATCCTCTCGCCGCCGCTCTGAGAGGGTTGCCCTCATAGACCTTGAGCTTAGAATTAAGCCCAAGTACTCCACCTGTTGACTGGGAAGAGGAGTACTCTTCTCCCAGTTCACAGCAAAATCCAGGCTGGTGAGGTGTTCCACCACCTGCCTGGTATGAGACCTGGCGATCTCCTCTGACCGGCTGAGGACCAGAATGTCGTCTAGGTAGAATAAAATTTGTATTCCCTGACGACGCAGAGGTCCCAGCGCAGTCTCCATGCACTTGGTGAAGGTGCGAGGAGCCAGAGAGTAGCCGAACGGCAGCCTCTGGTACTCATACGCTATTCCCTGAAACAGGAAGCGTAGGTATTTCCTGTGAGGAGGGAAGATCGGGATGTGAAAATACGCATCCTTCAGGTCTATGGAGGTGAACCAGTCTCCCACTCTGACAGCGCATAACAGGTGTTTGACGGTCAACATTCTGAACCTTCTCGCCACAATCAACCGTTTGAACGCGGACAGGTCCAGTATGGTTCTGACACCCCCCGTTTTCTTGGGCACCAGAAAATATCGGGATTAAATGCCACTCATCGCGTCCTCCCATGGGACCACGACGATGGCCTGCTTCGCCAACAGAGATCGGATCTCGTCGGCCAGGGCTGTCACTGCTGCGGACTCTGACAATATAGTCTGTATCAAACCCAAAAACGGAGGGTGGGGTTGTGCAAACTGTAACACAAGCCCCGCTCTCAGCGTTTTCTCTATCCACACCGACATATGGCACTTCTGTAGCCATACGTGGTCGAAATTGCAAAGCGCCCTCGCTTCCAACTGGCGCTGGCCCGCTAAGAATCGTAGATAGGTGGCCCGGTCCCTCCCGCTGTGCATTGCACACCCTGGTTTCGCCAACCGCGCGAGCAAGGTATCTCGCAGAGTCTGGATTTCACACCCTGACTCTACCAACCAGGCAATTGCACCCTAGGGGGGACCCCGACAGAAAGGGGCGGTCTGAAACGGGGAGAACGACAGTCAACACTCCCGGTGAATGAGGTAGTTCCCCCACTGAGCATTGTCCCGTTTTTGCAAAGCGATTAACTTGCTGGGGATGGCCTGCTCTACGGCTGGACATGCATGGTTGGTGTGTGGTCCTCACGCTGTCTAGGATGAGAGTCCCCTACACACCGTAGCCCTGTAGTGATATAACTATCACCCAAATTACGTGTGCCTGACTCACTACCGCTGCTAGGATTGGTAGTCCGGACGGGGAAGGCACCAACGTAATACCCGGCCTGGCGAGGGCGGGGCTGGGGGAACCCGCGCTGCGACCTCCTGGGCCTAGGGTTCCCACTCTGACAAAAAAAATTGATACAGGAAAACCTGCTCCGTCGTCACATACAACACCAGGCTCACCAAACGCACACACTGGACGTGTGGTGCGGGAGCCTCCTGACAGTACAACATTCTCATAGACAGACCCAGGCCTAGCTAGCAGCTGGGTGTCAGCCCCTTTCTTCATGAGAAACGATATGTCGGGCCGCTTACGCTTCACTGGAAGAACGCGGCCCGCAGCCAGAGGGGACAAAACAGAGCCCTGAGTCCCATAGTGTAGCGGAGGGGAATGAATGGAGAGCGTGCTAGACACAGCTAGATGGCGACGGTTACTCCTCGCGGAGGCGCGCCCATCTAATTCAGCCGATCCCTCGGCCGCCGAGGTCTGTCGGCACCGTGAGAGCATGTCTCTTTGTTTCCATGTTATCTCAGGCGTGGGGCCCCGGTTAAAGGCCGCCCGCACCTCCGCTGACAAACCAAACAGTCCATCCACGGAGAGGGGTGCCCTGAGGAGGAGAATTCTCCTCTCATCCTCCAGGGGAGACTGCTCTAACCACAGATGTCTGTGAATAAGAGTTGACAGCATCCTCACCCTCCCTGTGGTTATAGCTTGCGGCTGGGTCAAACACTGAATAACCTCAAAACCCTGAGCGAGGGTCTTGACGTCGGCCGTCCCTAAGACCCATTTTTGACAGAAAAGCAGCCAATTGAGCAATGTTATTAATTGCTGCTAAATTCTGCACTGTGGCGATATAAGCCTCATTAGACCATCCAGCCACCTGCCGGGCCCCCTCGCCCCATGTCTGGGCAGAAGACCGAAGCCACCTGCTTCTCTAAGCACGGCACACCTGTCCTGAGCCCCGCCATCAGACCATCCACCTGTGTAAAGGGTAGATAAGCCTCGGCTAAACACCGTTTGACCATCAGTGATGTAATGGTTAAGCGGGGGGGGAAACCAGACATAGTCCCGGCGGGACACACAGGAGCGGCATCCCGAAAGCAATAGAATTAGCAGGAGCTGCGCGCCCCATGATATTTGGAAAAACATTTAACAACGTTTCATGTTGATCACATTCACCCAAATACACAGCCCCCCGCGTATCACACCACCCGGTCATCTCACGGACAACGAGCGGTAGTGAAAACACTAGTACTAGGAATTGCCATTGACGGCCCTACCCGTGCACGGTTCGGCTCGACCGCCGAACGCAGCGCGAAGTCCATCGGTCCACTGTCATAGAACTGCGAGGAAAGTCCGGTATAGGGCCGTCGTTCCGTCTGGACGCGCCGAAGAGGATCCGGGGGCTGGAGAAACTCTGG
>NC_140173.1:67306551-67439051 GCF_963971535.1 Notolepis coatsorum
TCTCCCACCTCCTCCGGGAGGATGACGGCTCCCTCCACCCCTACCAGTCACCGCAGGTCCTGTGAGGGTTCTGGGCTCGGGGAGACGATGGGAAGAGGTCTGTCGTAACCTTCAGCTATGTAGAGAAAGCCAGCGTCCAGAACGTGGAGAGCCCCGACAGGTCTGTGTGCCAAAGCCATCCGGAGAACCCCTTCAACAGGATGGACGAACGGCCCCTACCTGCCCACCTCCGGAAGAGGCTGAGTGACCCGGTGTGGTACGACAGTTGGCATGCGCCGGGCGGCTCCGACCCCAAGCTCCATTGCTCGTCCCCGGGTCGATCTCCACAGGGCTCTCCCTGCCTCCGGAGGGCCACCTTGGACTCAGTGGCTAGAGACGCCACCTACAGGGCACTGGAGGAGTTTGGCTCACCAGAACTCCGGCGCCGACTGGCAGACCATGGCTCTGCGGACCGCAGCCCGAGTTTGCCGCGGCACTACCAGTCCAGCCACTGCCAGTCCTTGGCAGGGTCACCCGTCTTGCCCCGCAGTGTTCGCACCCTACCGCCCAACACCCAGCTCCTAGACCCAGACAGGGGCCGCAGTCATGGTTCCATGAACGTGCTCCCCAGGAGCCCAGCCTCTGACCAGCTCTCCACTCACGCCAGGTATATCTACCACACCATGGCTCCAACCTCCACAGTCTGCTCCCACAACCTGCCGCCCCAGAGCCAGCAGAGGCCTTGGCTGGGGGACGAGAGCCCCAGACAGTCGCCAACCAAATTCCACCCACCTCTACCTGCAGGCAGACCCACTGACATCCAGCATGAGATACCAGCCATCAGGATTCCCAGCAGCGGTCAAGCCACCAGCAACCAGCCTAGAACCAGCCACCATGCTAACAGTCATACCAGACACAATGTTGACAATAGCCAGAGTGCAAACGACAGCAGTACTAGCCTCGATGCTAATGATTGCACGCACTACAGCACTAGTTATAGCCCCCGCTTATCCAGCAAGGTGCACTACAAGCCGTTGGGCTATACCAGCAGAGATGGTGATATAATGGGCCCACCCAGGAGAAACTCCTCCCCGGCCACGAGCCCTGAGCTGGCTCGCAGGTTAGCCGAGGAGCCTACCAGAATGTCCTCTGTCTTTATGGATTGCCGCCCATCATCTCCAACTCTGTCCCTGCCAGGCTCTTCCGTGTCTGTGAGTCCTCGACTTGGGCGTTCTTTACCCAGAGAACCCCAGCCCTATGCCACCCTCCACGGACAGAGCTCCCCAGAACGGCCTCCGTCTGAATCTACCGGCCAAGACCAGAGACGGAAAGTGGATAGATCATCCGGGGCCTTTCCCCGACCAGGCCAGGCCTCACCTCTCTTAACCCCGAAAGCCATGTCCTTGCCAGGCTCACCGGCGCCGCCGGTTCGACTGCACCGCGGAGGGGCTGCCTCCCGTTCCCCGATTCTGGACCCTCGTCCGCAAGTCGGCTCATCGCAGGATAAAGAAACTCCCACCCTTCACCGCCACCAGCCCCCGCAGTACCGGGGATCCCCGGGCATGGAGAGGAGACAGTACGACCCCCTCTTCAACAGGACATTGAGGGGCAGCCCCGATCTCACCAGGCGCCCTTTCTCCAGCCAGAGCGCGGACGCGCCGGTGAGCTGGACCTCGAGGCACATGCAGTGGAGAGAATGTGGGTCCTCGCCAGACGCAGCCGAGCCCTGCGAGGAAAATCACAGACCGTCTACTGACAGAGTCTACACGCTGGCCAAAGAGGAGTACCACAAGAGAGACGGAAGGGGAGACGGAGGAGGAGAAGGAGGCGGTGGAGGAGGGCCGGCGATGCAGGGCTACCAGGGGGTGTTCCTCAGCGCCTTTGGGGGTAGGGAGAGAGGGGACAACCAGGATCGCAGCGGGTCCCTGGGGACGTCCTCGCAGAGCTCCAGCGGGGTGACCGGGAGCCTCGGGGAGAGCTGCCAGCCGGAGAGGGACGACTCTCTGTCCCCAGAGACATCCAGTCAGTCCAGCCAGAGGAGCAACGACACGGGAGACACTGCGTCAGGGATGCAGGTGAGTTGGAGGTGTTTGTCTGGGTGTCAGAGGGGACATGTGGGGATGGTGTGGGTGGTGGTGGTGATGGTGATGGTGATGGTGGTGGTGGTGATGGTGGTGGTGGTCGTGATGGTGACGGTGGTGGTGGTGACGGTGGTGGTGATGGTGGTGATGGTGGTGGTGATGGTGATGGTGGTGGTGATGGTGATGGTGTTGGTGGTGATGGTGGTGATGCTGGTGATGGTGGTGGTGGTGATGGTGGTGGTAGTGGTGGTGGAATTGGACATATACATCGTAACTCCTCCTCCTCATGCCTTTGATGTTTTGTAGTCGGACAGCGGTTTGTCGGTGCCAAGCCCCTCCTCGCGTTCTCAGAAGATTGCCCGCGCCAAGTGGGAGTTTCTGTTTGGGCCGCCTGAAGAGGATGAGCCCTGGACTAAAGGTGGGTGTTTATATACTGTAGCCTCAGTACATAAAGTACATCAAAGGTCCTTATTGGTAAGCTACCTCCTTATGCTACATAATTATTGATAAGCTACCTAGTACCTACTTATACTACATCATTATTGATAAGCTACCGCCTTATACTACATCATTATTGATAAACTACCTCCTTATACTACATCATTATTGGTTTGTGAGTGATTGGTTTCCCCAGTTCCCCAGCTTCTTCCTCGATATTTTGAGACCTTCAACAAACTCTTAGAAATGTTTATGATCAAAGTTGACCTCTGAGCTATACAGTTGTGAATAAAATTCTCTAAAAGTGTCATTAACTCATTCCTTTCAGCCATTACCCGTATCCCGTTCTTACTGGGCCACGCTTTAAAGATAGGGGTGCGTCACCTTGTTTGTAGAGCTATATCTATATTCTATATTATAGCTATGGAGACAATACTATGGTCATTTGACAGTCAGTATCTTCCGTCGAACATGCTAATTCCTAATATCCGGGCTAAAAGTTGAGTTATAGGGCGCTACATGAATTCTGCTAAAAGCATTGGCGTTTCATCCCTGGACATGCTATTATTTCCAAATAAAATGTATATAATAGGTTTTTTGATGCTTTGGTCGACCAGTAACGGCATTAGTTTTGAACACCACACACTCTGATCAGCTTGATCGATATGAAAACATTTTAGGATCAAGGTGGAATTGACGTCAGATAGTCCTTACCTGGGGCGCCCTCGTGGCACATACCATAGTGCCTCGCGCACCTACGTGGCCGACCCGGGTTCGATCCCAGCACCCGATGTTATTTGTTGCATGTCCTCCCCACCTCTCCTCCCGTTCACCCTCTCCTCTGTCGGTCCTGCGTGACCAAGAAAAAGCTGTAAAAATGCTAAAAAATAATAATAAAAAAAAAAGATAGTCCTTACCTTTGATCTGGGTTTTTCCAAAAAGAATATTCCAATTATCTGATCGTGATTTCCAGTATTGATGTCCATCAGGTCCCCGACATAATCCGGCACAACACATGCATCGAGTGTCCTGGACATGTTTCAATGTGATCGGGTGAACCGCTAGGCTTGCTTGGATGAAAATTCTCCGCCCGGAGGGGTAACACACTGGCCGGTACTGCACCATCGGGGTCCCAGTATGTCTTTTAACGCTAACATATAGGTCTGTGACACTGAATAGAATATTAAAATCGGAAAAAAGGAAAACAGACCAAATAACGTATATAAACGTGATTGGCGTTCAACGGTTGTCGAGCAAACACGTATATATACATGGACGGCGCATATTGAGTTAATCATTTTTGAGTGATTGCTCCTAGTTGATGAATTATTCTATCATATGTCATTATAAATCTAAATAAAAGCATTTGAAGCAGCAAACATAACCCTAGTGGATAAATGTAAACTAAATTGTGGACACTGCCACAACAATGATAACAACTACGATAACAACAATAACAACAACAATGACAACAACAACAATGACAACAACAATGGCAATGACAACATTCTTTCAGGTAGCTTTCTAGCTTAAAACAATGTTCCAGAGACATAATTTACCTCTACAGAGTTACCTCAGCTTATTCAGTTATGAAAATACAACATATACATTTCCACTTCTCTGAGTATCAAATTCCTACATGGTGCACATTTAAGTCACTGGGTAATTTGATTACATTGTGCAACGAGGATGGCTGCTACTATAAGGAATGTACATAGTATTACATTTCTATGTTGAATGATGTGTACAAGTACACTCTGTCCTGTGAGGTCCTGTTGTCTCTGACTTGTACTCTGTGGGTCAGTCTGTCCTGTCAGGTCATGTTGCCTTGTACCATGTGGGTCAGTCTGTCCTGTGAGGTCCTGTTGTCTCTGACTTGTACCATGTGGGTCAGTCTGTCCTGTGAGGTCCTGTTGACTCTGACTTGTACCATGTGGGTCAGTCTGTCCTGTCAGGTCCTGTTGTCTCTGACTTGTACCATGTGGGTCAGTCTGTCCTGTGAGGTCCTGTTGACTTGTACCATGTGGGTCAGTCTGTCCTGTGAGGTCCTGTTGACTCTGCCTTGTACCATGTGGGTCAGTCTGTCCTGTCAGGTCCTGTTGTCTCTGACTTGTACCATGTGGGTCAGTCTGTCCTGTGAGGTCCTGTTGACTTGTACCATGTGGGTCAGTCTGTCCTGTGAGGTCCTGTTGACTTGTACCATGTGGGTCAACTCTCATCTGATTATCACTATTACTCAGTAGTACAAATGTATTATTTGATAATGGTTATGGTTTAATCACCTGTACATTGTATATTACTATTGCACTTTACTGTTACATTTGCACTCTGCAAATTGGAATGTTGGATGCCAAACCTCTTTTAGTTGTACTGTATAATGACAATACATTTTAATCTAATCTAATCTAATCTAATCTAATCTAATTTAATTATTTACAGCAGTTTGTATTGAGAAGACGCTACAACTGCAAAATGTACAAAAATGGAGGAAGGGTGGAGAACATGAAGGATGGAGGTTTTTGTTATATCCTTAAAGGGGAACTATTTTACTATTTCTTTTACAATTTGGGCACTTTTACACAATTCCTGTGAGTCTATGGAACACCTCTGTAATATATATATTTTTTTTATTCATTGTTTTGTATTTCTAATCAAGTCCTCAAAAACAGCATTTTTCTACCTCAAGATTTCGAGCTGTTTTGAGCCTGGGCTCCTAAACCACTGCGGAGCGTCGTGTTCGCCTGAACATTAACATGCAGCAGTGACTATATGACATCACATATAGGCACATTTTCAAACGACTCAGTTCAGTGAGGGTGAATATTGTGAGAGGAGAATTGGAAGAATGCGCCAATATGAGAATTTTGAGACATAGATCATATTAATATAAGTTCACATAGCTAGGAAACAATGCTAAACACTCAAAAAGGCCATTTATAAGATAGTTCCCCTTTAAATTGTTAATCAGGTGCTCTAACAATAAGAAGTAAACACAACACATAGGGTACTTATTAACTCATTCACTGCCAACAACAATTATACTTGTTAATTGGCCGCCAATCGTTGAACGCCAACAACGAGTATACTCGTTATTTGATCGTTATTTCTTTTATTCAATATTTCTATTCATTACAGGCCCACTGACTCGGGGTTAACATTGGGAAACGCATTGAGAATGCCTAGGTGCAATACCGGCCGCATCATGCTAGACGGCGGTATCGAGCACCCTTTCTAACATTGTATCCTGGGCTATGGGATGGCCAAAGGTTTCGGGTTACATTTTTCCTTGTCGGGCAAGACGAACGGTTCTGCCGGTTACATTGAAGCCCGTCAAATATGCCCGATCCATATGTTATGGTGGATTATGCCGTCAAGCATAATGGACATTGGATGTAGCAGATGGCGATCAAGAAATTGGAATATTGTTTTTGGAATACTCCCGGTCGCAGGTAAGGATGATTTGACGTACATTTTTGCTTGATCCTGCAAGGCTTTTGTACCGATCGGGCTTATAAGCGTTTTTAGTGTTGAATACGAATGCCGTTACCAACAATCAAATAATCAGAAACAACCCCCCCCCCCCCCCCCCTTTCATGCATTCATGATGGAACATAATACCTATGATGTAGATTTGATTCCGGAACAATAGCGGGTTCAGGCAATAAACGGCAACGTCTACAATGGAATCGATGTATACTGCCATAACTAAGCATTTCATGAATTACCCTAGACCGCTCTAAAACCATACTTATATTTACCACGGTATAACACGGGAACGTATGGATGGGGAAATTATCTCTTTTTTGCATCTTGACCGGAAGAAACTCAATGTCAAATGACTATAGTATTGTATCCATGGCTATAATATAGAATATATATTTAGCTCTACAAACAAGGTGACTAACAAACATAACCCAATATACATAAAAGTTTTCTGTGGCAGCTTCTTACACAAGACTTGCAGACCATCTTTTAATCCAAAACCCTGTCAACACACGCAGTCAGTCGGAGTGATCCACTACAAACGGCAGCTCTAGAGAGAGAGAGAGAGAGAGAGAGAGAGAGAGCGTTAGAGATCACCTGTATTACTGAACCATGTGCTGTAGAAATGGTAGGGTAGCATGTTGTTCACAGCTTAAAGGAACACGCCAACATTGTGGGAAATGTGCTTACGCCTTACGGTCTTCTCCAGAGTCAGACAAGAAGGCAGATACCAATTTCCTCTCTGTGCTTTCAGTAGAATGCTATCATAGCCTAGTGTCGTATATTTTATACATGACTCAAGGTTATCACAGTACAATGATCTTTCTTCCTTTCCAAGTAGCAACCTCATTGTACTGTGATAACCTTGAGTCATGTATAGAATATACGACAGAAAAACTTGTTTGATGTGAGAAAGCCACTGTGAATGGGCCATAATGATACACACCTCAACAATCTTTTGTACAGCCTGTCTTAATATGAAATCATCCCTGTATGCAAATGCTATATCCACCTTTGGGCCCCGAGGCAATAAAATATGAGTTTGAATTAGAACTCTGTTGTCTGACTGCACTAATTATTCCTCTCTGGCTAGGCCAGAGGGGGACCTGTTTCTATCATTCTCCTTCTTCCATCCGGTTAGCAAAACCTGTATGCACTGTGATTTAATCTAATGTATTGACTGAGAATATACGACACTAGCTTAGCACAAATTAATGAAAATGGATGCAAAGTGGCTAGCCTAGCTAAAACTCCAGGGCCCTCATTCATCAACGTGTGCGTAGAATATGTTCTATTTCCACACGTAAGCACAGAATGTAGAATCAGTGTACGCACAGGAAAATCGGGATTCATCAACCGTGCGTACACAGGTCCTATGCTCCTCCGTGTTGATGAATACCACTTTGTTCTACCGTCAATGCTCGTGCATGATTATCCATATATGGTCATGAAAGTGAGGAAACACCCCCCATGGGATGTGAAATAATGGACTGACCCGAGCGGAACTCTGAGAAGCTTCACGGAGATTGTTCACTGCTGTCGAACCAAGAAGACACTATCGCGTATTATGGGATAAATAAAAGGCGGACTTGTAAACGGTGATGTCAGATATCAACGGCTCCCTAAGACCATTGCTGCAATTCTGCCTGGACAGCTCAAAATACTAATAAAGACCACGCTGGAATATGACTGCCTTTTCCCGTGTTGTTTGATTAATACCCAGGGATTAAAGTTCTCCTCAATTTTATTCCAAATCGCGATTGATCTCCCCCGTCAATTTTCTACCTGCTGCATATGATTTCTAGAGGCATACTACAATCTATTTGATGTCAGTATTGGGTAGCCTATATAAACAATAATACGAGAGCATATACAAGAACAATGAATCTCACTGCATGTATGATGTAGCCTGCCTTTCAATACATGAACTTGAATTCCATCATGTTTGTGTGCGGGACTGTTGTCAAGGCTGTTGTCACAATGGGTGGTACCGGTAGAGTAATAACAGTCCACACAATATCACGATGGACCATGCCATAGCCTATGTTCTATTAGGACATGATCTGTGACGACAAATGTTCTAGAATGTTTGATTAAGATATCATACTCTGACAGCATGCCTATGATCAACATAAACGCGAACTTGAATCCCATCATATACATAGTCTGTCCACTATCTGGTGTCATTGCAATGCGTTTTCTATTCTTTCTTATACAGTAAAAAGGGGGAAGAACACTATATGACTTGTATTCTGCTTACAGCTTCGAAATTCCACTTGTTTCGTTTAACGTAAAGCCTTTTAAATATAATCAAAACGTTCCCGTGTTTCTGCGGTCTGTGCGCAAAATAATAACGAGTTGAGCTTTATGATTTATGATGAATTGAAAATGGGGGACCCTGATGTAAACAAGACGAAAGTCTTTCTCTGGTCTGCATCCCCTTAACAATTGTATGTACTGAGCTGTACTGTACTGTACCCATTCTGCAATCTGTTAATAAACTTTTCAATCAATCAATCAATCAAGCTACGCGGAGCGCAGTCAGTCAGTAGCCTACACCCCGTATATTCCAATAACGCTATATAAACCATGCTGCATTCATTCTGAGAGAAAGATCTATTATTCCAAATGCTATTTATAGGGTTTTGACCATAATTACACTACTGTTGCTATTTTACAATGAACTATAATGAACTACGGTTCATACAGAACATGCCAGTGTTATTATGCACAGAAGCTCATTTCCTTGTTGTAATAATATATTCTACCACTGGGCGTCAGCTAAGTGTGGTCCGAGCTGTGCGTACACATAAGCACTAAGTCAAGTTCAAGTTGAAATTGATGAATCCCACTCTTTGCTTAGAAATGATCGTACGCACAGGTTAAGCACAAATCTGTGCGTAAGTCAGGTTGATGAATGAGGGCCCAGGAGAGGTGTTAGTTGGCCAACGTCTATGCTATCCACTATGCATCCGCTTTCATTCATTGTGCTAAGCTGTGCAGCCGGATAGTAGATACAAGATACAAGAGTTTTATTTGTCACGGCATACAGGTATACAGTGAAATGCGGGGGGTCTCGCCCGCAACAATGTGCATAATACAAGTAATAATAATAAGAGTCCAACCAATAGAGCGACATAGTGCAATAAACAAGTAAACAAAGTAGGCATATCGGTATCTGTACAGGAGCTATTTACAGAGCATGGTAGGACATGCTGGTCCTGTGGCAGTGCAGTACACTGTTAGCTACGGATGAGGCATTGGGTCTTTATGTACACTGCTATACAATGCTATATTATGCGATCTCAAGCTATACTATTCTTAAAGTGATCTTTCCTTCTGTAAAGTGTCCATAGTGTGAGCGTGTGCAGCATGAGTGTGTGTGTGTGCTCATGTTAAAGTGGCTGCTAGTGTGTGAGCGTGTTCAGTGTGTGTGTTGTGTGTGTGCTCATGTGTGCTTGTGCGTGGAGAGTTCAGTGTTCAAGGCTCTGATGGCCTGGGGGAAGAAGCTGAGCCTAAGTCTCTCTGTCCTCGTTACTGGTGCTCGCAGGCGTTTGCCTGACCGCAGCAGCATGAACAGGCTGTTGTTGGGGTGGTGAGGGTCTTTCATTATCCTGCAGGCTCTGGATTTGCACCTCTTGTTGTATAGGACCTGCAGGGTTGGTAGTGCAATACCCGTGGTACGCTCGACTGAGCGCACCACTCTCTGTAGGGCCTTCTTGTCCTGTGCCGTGCTGTTGCCATACCAGGCAGTGATGTTTCCAGTCAAGATGTTCTCTACAGCTCCGGAGTAGAAGGACTGGAGTATCTTCCCAGATACTCTGAACTTCCTTAACTGTCTCAGGTGGTAGAGGCGCTGCTTCGCCTTCTTTACGACTGAGTCTATGTGTGTTGTCCATGTCAGGTCCTCTGAGATGTGGACCCCCAGGTACTTGAAGCTGCTCACCCTGTCCACGGTAGCCCCGTTTATCCTCAGTGGTGTGTGTGTCTCCTGCTGTCTCCTCCTAAAATCCACGATCAGCTCCTTGGTTTTACCAATGTTCAGGAGCAGGTTGTTGTCCTGGCACCAGCGTTCCAGTACCTCAACCTCCTCCCGGTAGGCCTTCTCGTCGTTGTCCGAGATCAGCCCCACCACCACTGTGTCGTCCGCAAACTTCACTATGGAGTTGGAGCTGAACTTGGCCACACAGTCGTGGGTGTATAGTGAGTACAGCAGGGGGCTCAGTCAGAACACAGCCCTGGGGGGCCCGATGCTCAGGGTGATGGTGTTGGAGGTCTGACCCCCCACCCTGACCGCCTGGGGCCTTTCGCTCAGAAAGTCCAGTATCCAGGCGCTCAGAGCGGAGCTCAGACCCAGCTCGATCAGCTTATCCACCAGTCTGGTGGGGACTATGGTGTAAGATAGTTTAAGATAGCCGGATAGATTAAGATACCTACTTTTGCCCTTTGCACTGTAAAAGGGAGTAGACCCTCCAGTAATAACAACCTGGAATTATTTCAACCAAGACACATTTCTGTGCATATTTGGCGAATTAAGTGAAACTCAATCAAAACATGAAAACACACATTACCTCTAGTCCAGTCTAATCTGAAGTTGAATGGTTCATCAACTGTATGCATTCCATTCCATTTTATGTTATCTAGCTTTAAATGATAGCCATTTTACCTCAGGCTCACTCAATGTGAACTTGACTCCTAATCTCTCTTCAGGTTCTTTTACTCTAATTTTCATTCATGCCCCCCCCCCCCCATCCCTTTCACCAGCACACTTGTCATCAGGTAAACAAGTGGCCAGCTTCACAGTAGCCTACTCCACTAATCCAATCAGACTTGGCCTATTAAGAGATGCTCATAGAGAGACAGCAGGCATGGCAGACCTGATGAAACTGTCCTTATGCTCCTACCCTGATTAGTGGTCTGTCTGTCTGTCAGTCTGTCTGTCTGTCAGTCTGTCTGTCTGTCTGTCTGTCTGTCTGTCTGTCTGTCTGTCTGTCTGTATGTCTGTATCTTTATGTCCTTACCTCTCTCTGTTTGTCTGTCTGTCAGTCTGTGTGTCTGTCTGTCTGTCTGTGTCTCTCTCTCTCTCTCTCTCTCTCTCTCTCTCTCTCTCTCTCTCTCTCTCTCTCTCTCTCTCTCTCTCTCTCTCTCTCTCTCTCTCTCTCTCTCTCTCTCTCTCTCTCTCTGTATGTATATGTCTGTCTGTCTGTCTGTCTGTCTGTCTGTCTGTCTGTCTGTCTGTCTGTCTGTCTGTCTGTATGTATGTATGTTGAGAGCTGTGTTTGTATCAGGCTGGGTGGGTGCCTTAGTTTAGTGGTGAGAGCTGTGTTTGTATCAGAGTGGGTGGATTAGTCTAGTGGTGAACGCTTTGTTTGTATCAGGGTGGGTGGATTAGTCTAGTGGTGAGAGCTGTGTTTGTATCAGGGTGGGTGGGTGTCTAGTCTAGTGGTGAGAGCTGTGTTTGTATCAGGCTGGGTGGGTGTCTTAGTCTAGTGGTGAGAGCTGTGTTTGTATCAGGCTGGGTGGGTGTCTTAGTCTAGTGGTGAAAGCTTTGTTTGTATCAGGGTGGATGGGTGTCTTAGTCTAGTGATGAGAGCTTTGTTTGTATCAGGGTGGGTGGGTGTCTTAGTCTAGTCGTGAGAGCTGTGTTTGTATCAGGGTGGGTGTCTTAGTCTAGTAGTGAGAGCTATGTTTGTATCAGGGTGGATTCGTTTTAGTCTAGTGGTGAGAGCTGTGCTTGTATCAGGGTGGATTCGTTTTAGTCTAGTGGTGAGAGCTGTGCTTGTATCAGGGTGGGTGTAGTCTAGTAGTGAGAGCTGTGTTTGTATCAGGGTGGGCGTCTTAAGTCTAGTGGTGAGAGCTGTGTTTGTATCAGGGTGGATTAGTTTTAGTCTAGTGGTGAGAGCATTCACCCGTGACCACAATCATTGTTAGTTCAACTCTCGGTTGCGCTGTTTGTTTTGGACTTTCGCCAATACAGAATGTAGATATATTACTCATGGCTATAATTTTTCCTATGACCAATTAGTACTTAATATACGTTTTCTGATGAGACCGTGTTGGTTTGAAGTAAAATATGGTATCAGTAAATAGATAGATAGGTACTTTATTGATCCCCTTGGTGAAATTCCAGTGACAGTCATAGTGATAGATAGTCATGTAAATAGATAGATAGGTACTTTATTGATCCCCTTGGGGAAATTCCAGTGACAGTCATAGTGATAGATAGTCATGTAAATAGATAGATAGGTACTTTATTGATCCCCTTGGGGAAATTCCAGTGACAGTCATAGTGATAGATAGTCATGTTACACCCACCCATTACACCCACCCCTCCATACAAAGCATGTACTTTTACTTAGGATACTTGAGTATTGTGCAATACAAAGTACCTTCATACTTGTACTTGAGTATCGACTTTAGATGGATGAGATTTACTTATACCCGAGTATTATTCTATCAGGGTATTTCTACTTTTATTTGGGTAATTCTTCCACCGCTGTCAAGGGGATGCATTTCATAACGTTGCATTTAAAAACGGGATGCCCTTCCCCCTTCATCCCCTCTCTGATTGACCCATCTCAAACCCCTCCCTCCTTTCTTGATCCTCTAATCACAACTGTTGCTTTCCCAAGGAAGAAAATAGGTATTGTCAATCTTGTGCTATAATATCCTCAAGAAGCTGCTGTACCATATTTGTCATGGTTTTTGCTTTATTTCACCTTTCTGTGAGGGACAGCTGTCTATTTCATGTCCTGTGAGGGATAGTTGTCAATCCCTTGGTCTCTGTGGTTAATTGCCTCATGGGTCGGCAGGTGTGTGGGCTTGATTGCACCTGATTCAGTGCAGCTGTGCCTATGACAATGCTGAGTCTATTTAAGTGTCAACTGCTTATTCATTTACTTGTGTTGGCTATCCTTTTGGTCAGGCTTACTATATTAAAGTGTAGCGCTGCCCTATTCAGCATTTAGCCTTCTTTGTAGCCATCCTTGTTTTTGGCTACTGGCTTATTTTACACTTTATTTTATAGAGGCTGAGCCCTTTATGCTAGTGTTTTCTTGTGTTCTTTTGGAACTGTCCTTTGCACATAAACTCCCTTGCTGGAGGTTTATTGTTTTATGTTTTCAATATGTAGAAGGGTGGATTATCCCTACTTTATGAGAGTAGATGTACACTGTCACCAGGTAGTGGGAACGCAGCAGATCTGGGTCCGGCTGAGTCCCAGACTGTAGGAGTATTAGAATGGAGATTTAGCAGAGGGAGTGGATGGGGCCTAGGATTTACTAACCTAGGGGTGGTGCGCTGGTCCTTCTTGCCCTCCAGGGCGACTCGCAGTAATTCCCCACACACCCACACTTCCCCTAATACTTCCCGCACCCTCCCACACCCGGTGGCAGTAGTGATCGATGATATACTTTCTCCCCAAAGCAGTACCTTTCCTTGCTGATGAGCAGAGACCTGTCCCAATGATGTATAGGCTGTGGGTAAGAAGGGGTTAAACAATAATGAGCATTACCCAGAAAGGAAGGGGTTAAACAGAATGCACATTAACAGACACGCACACAGTGCTCCCATTTAGCTCTCTTTACTGAAAGATTTATCCTGTCATTAATACAAGGCACAAGTAACAAAGCTCTTTCCACACTGGTCACCATACAGTAATGGAACCCGTCCCTTTAAGGGTTGAAACACTGGGCACCTAGTGCTCTCACTCTACGGCAATGAATAAAGTTCTTCCCACACTGGTCAATATTCAGTAATGGAACCCGTCCCTTTAAGGGTTTAAATACCTGTTCATTCCCCCGTAGGTGGGGAGAGAGGGGTACTAGAGCTACTCAATGGGATTTTTATAAAGGAACACACGTTATCACACCACATTTAACCAAAAGACAGTGGGCCCACAGTTTAAACAAAAAGTCCTACCTAAGCCGGCATTCCCCAAAATAACAAATGTCGGGGCGCCCCTAATCACTGCTACCAGTGTCGGTTCAAAGTACTGATTCTCTTCACCCTTAAAGGGCACGCTCCGCACAAAGAGAATGTCTACCGATAAAGTTCCAGCACTCGGAGCGCTCACTGTAACTGGCTTGAGTGTACTTAACCAAGGGCTGGCCTGCTCTCACCACCGAACGTCCGTGTGGTGAGATGGCCATCGAGAAGTCCCATGATAGCAGGAGGCGGGGTTGGGTTGACGTTAGGCAGGTGACTGCTGGAGGGCAACGGCTCGGAGGGGCTGGAGGTGCGTGCAGTGCAGCGACGTCCGCTGCTGGGCTGGAGAGGTGGGGCGACACGCGGGCTAAACTGTGGTGCTAGGCCTAACTGAAGCTAAGCTGTGGGTCGGGACGACCCCCTGTCCTGTCGCTTATACTTTAACTAAAACGCAATGTGTGCAATATCTACAACACTCTTCGGCAGTAGCACGTCTGCTTCTTTGTTCACAATGTCTCTTTAGCATTAACTGGAAGCTAAGCTATCGCATATTCCATTACTAACCCGCCTCGTGACTGGGTTTATATTCCGCATGCTTAATGTCTGGAGCTCCAGCTCCAAGCGACCTCTTGCTTCTCTGGACAACGATGAAGAGGAAGTTCCGCAGCAGGCGCCGCGCCCTGAGCCCATCCTTCTTCACCTGTGTCTCCCCTGCCCAACGTCGCCACCAGCTCCCCCTGGCGGTACCTGTATCATGTCCCACTATTAAGTGTCAATGTTAGGATATGTAGGATCAAGAGGGGTCAGCAAGTTACACAACGTCATCGTGAACACAGTAGGATGCAAGGAATTAAAGTTAGACACATTGAATTATTGTTAGACATATTCAGGTGTCTACAAATATAAACTCTGTTTTTAGGAGTTGCCTTTGTGGCTTATTTATTTTTCTACAATACCTCTTTAATGAGTGTCGTCCTGTTTTTTGGACTTTACTTATTTTCTTAAATACTCACTTTGAGGCTTCCACCTGTAAAGGTTTTGTTGTTTATTTTCCCCCTTCTCCTTAATGTCTGCGTAAGCAGTTTAGTGGATATTCATACACGGATAACTTAGAGAGTCCCTATTATCTGCTTGTGACCCACACACACACGCAGCCCTTACAATATTAGCGGAGTAGAACGGATGGATTGTGTTAGGATGTGGCCAAGCGGTGGAAAAGATTATCTGAGGCAGGTTGTCGTCATCCAGTGTTTTGTTTTCATCTTCTCTTTTGTTCACCAGTGGAAACTATTTACAACAATTTAATATTTCCATAAAAAAAGACATGTCATTGGAAAATAAGAGCAAAAAATACAAAACTATTCAACTTCACGCAACAAACTAGGCCCTTGGCTATGGGAACTAACTCAAGCACAGCTGTGTATCTCTTCACAACCTGTTTCTACTACTTCTCTCACCTCAATCGCCTCTAGACTCAATCGCATCGGCGACCCAACTAATTGCATGTGTGTGTGTTCCTGTGTGTGTGCCGCCCATGGTAAATGGCTGCTTTTTTATATAGCGCTTTTATCCAAAGCGCTTTACAATTTGTTACTCACATTTTTACCCATTCACTCACACATTCACACACCGACGGCAGAGGCAACCATGCAAGGTGCCAACCTGCTCATCGGGAGAAATTAGGGCTTAAGTGTCTCGCTCAAGGACACATCGACACGCTGCTCGGGAGGAGCGGGAATCGAACCGGGAACCTCCGGATTGCCAGACCACTGCTCTACCTCCTGAGCCACTGTCGCCCCATCGCATGTGTGTATGCCTGCATGCCGAATAAAGACTTCTCCAAAGTCCAGTTATTATTATTATTCTCCCTTTATCCTGGAAGCTCCTCTTACAGAGACAAACAAAAATCAACAACAATCAATCAAGCAATACAGACATTATTTCACACCTTAAATAATTCTGTACAACATGGATACCTCACTCCATACCGACCTATCATGACAAAACACTAAACAGTGTTTAGGGCACTTTAAAAGTCTATAAAAACCCCCATCTGTACTCTACCACACTTGGTACCTTCCGGATCTCCCCCCTAGAAAAGGTTTTGGACTCTCCCAGTTCTGGTTGGGCAGCCAGAGATTCTACAGATAACCAAGTGTGGGAGGGACAGAGACAAAACAGGGTAATTCAAATAACCACAACATGTTATTATTCAACAGAATGTCTTTTATGTATCTGTATAGGCTTTACCAGCATACATGTAATATACAAACAATGACAAAGGCCTAAGCTAAATGTTTGGCTAGCATGACCACATGTGGGGACCAGGGCTCAGGGGCGTAGCTGGGGGGGGGGGGGTAGCTTAGGATGATTCCAAGGGCCCAGCACTGGAAGGGGGCCCAAAAAATTTTTTTTTTTTTTTTTTTTTTTTTTTACTAGACATCACTGTGTCTAGTAGGTGTATTATTGATGCTCTCATTGATACTATGTTTGTTAAGTGTGTGTGTGTGTGTGTGTGTGTGTGTGTGTGTGTGTGTGTGTGTGTGTGTGTGTGTGTGTGTGTGTGTGTGTGTGTGTGTGTGTGTGTGTGTGTGTGTGTGTGTGTGTGTGTGTGTGTGTGTGTGTGTGTGTGTGAGATATATAGAGAGAGAGGGGGGGCTTTGGTAGACTATTGCATTGCATTGAAGATGAACGCAATGTGACATCCTTTACTAGGCTCACCCACCAACAGTGCAGGTGCTGAACTGCTGATCCGAATGTATAGGTAAAAACCATATTATGCGTTTTAATCAATAAAAAAATGGCCCAAAAAAAATCCCCTCGCGCGCTAACGCGCGCTCGCATTCACTGGGGGCCTACAAATACATTCGTTCATGGGGCCCAGAATCTGGAGCTACACCCCTGCCAGGGCTAAACCAATTAAGAATGTTAGGGCTAAATATTACAACAGATAACCCATTAACCAGACACAACTATCCACAACTCAGATAACCCATTAACCTCTTGAGCCCTAGCCATATTTTCAGAAAATTACATATCTAAATAAATGGAATATTGCTCCACTTCTACAAGGTCCATTTGCATGTTCTTGGTATCTAGGGACATCTATGGATCTCAGGGAATGTATTCACAGTGTCACAAATATTGTGTCTGTTACTAGGCTTGAGTAAATTGTAATGAATCAAAGGAGAATATAATACATTTTTTCGTTTCATATTTGACCGTGAATAACACCATGCTAACATTGACCAGACGTGACAAATTGCCACTGAGCTCATTCATCACCTTCTTGCGATCAAGTGTACAAAACATATAAGCAAATGAATAAAGGGCAGATGATTTACAGGGTTTTTTGTAGATACAGTACTGAATTTTGCCATCCGGACATGAATATGAATATGAATATAGAATATAAAATATCAGGCCTATAAATGACCTTATTATGGCCAAGTTACACATCTATGGATCGGGCGAAATCTCCTCTTTCCAATGGTAGAGTTAAATCTGGATTTAGTACCACCAGGCGCCCCTGACCGTGAATGAAATCTACATTTACAAAAAATTTACATACTTTTTTGTAATGTAAATTTCTCCACCATTTTTCATCTGATTGAACCGCAGTTTTTTTCTAGACATTCACAGAAAGGTAAAGAAACAAACTACTGTACGTTCTATTTTATGGCAATAACGTTCAGGTTTGTTCGACCTGTGACATATGATCCCAAAAATAATATAAAAAAACGTTCACGCTGGAAGTCAGATGCTTGACAGGCAGGGGCTGGCGTGAGTTGTGTAGTTTTATGAAATTCGAAAGCCCTTCGAAAGCCCTGGGTCTCCTCGTTCATACTGTAGGACTACACAAACGTATTACAGATTCCTTTATGTCCGTCTAAATCCTCCACTTTCCGATGCAATGCGTGCAATGCTTGTGATGCAATAAACTCATATTTCACTAATAACACTTAACCCTCATGGTGTGTTAGGAATTGGCACCACTGACCGTTGTTAGCGGGTCAATGTTGACCCGGGGTCTAACTCAGTCCTGACCACTAAAAAGAAAGTAGTATCACTCAATATAGTTAATACTACATCCTAACTAACATTATATGCATTCATAACCATATAATCCCATTGTAATTTGATTTTATAGCCCCTGAGACACATCATGTCCCTTATTTTTAAGATGAAAATGAGGTTGTTCAATCATAATATACTAAATGTGAAACCCATAGATTATAATGTTTTCTGACTATAATAGAAAAATATTAGAATATAACTTCTGTATATTTATTATTATTTTATTGATTTATATTTAGTATTTGTATAGTATAGTTTTTTTGCAGATACCTTCAGAATTTTCAAAATCGACTTCCGGTTTAGCGTTAGAATGGAGTAAGTCGCATGTGACACAGCTGCTCACCCGTAATTTTTTTTTTCGTTTTAAAAACATATTTATAAACCATTAATGCGTCTAAAACTTGACGCATATATCTACTGAGATTATTAACTAACTATATTGACCAAAAGAATCGAGATGCCAAACACAAGGAAAGACACAGCGAGACCAAAAACAGTCGCAGAGGTCCCGCCGCAGGAAGCAGGATTCGTGCGGCATACAGCAGAAAATATAGACTTGACAGTGGCCGCTTCAAGTTCAACCCCTTCAAATACCTCCGCGGACACCGAATATATCATCCGGAGAATGGAGGAAATGGAGAAGACAATAACCCAAAAAGTAGATGCTATTAAAGAATCTATTGAAGGCAAAATAGAAGCGCTGAGAGCGGACGCCGACGCACATATTAAACGCACCGAGGCTCTGGAAACAGGTATGGAAGCCCACCAAAAAAAATTCGTTCGAATCTACAAAGAAGTAGAGGATATCAACGTTAACCTAACTGCTGAGATGAAGGGAAACTACAAAGAAATCAATACGGAGCTCAGCGATATAACGATGGAGCTTAAGCGAATCAATGAAGAACAGAAAGCCAAAATATTCGAGATGGAATATCAAAAACGCAAGCTGAATATTCGTATAGTCGGTCTGGACGAGTCAGTGAGATGTGCTCACCCTGAAGAGTTTGCCACAGAATTACAGAAAATCTTGGGAACAGAGATCCTTCCTAAAGTACCAGAGGTGGAACAGTGCTACAGATTGGGGACCCGATCCAGTGACAATAACGCTAAGCCCAGAGTGATATTGGTTATCCTGCGCCAAGTCAGAATAAAATAAATGATTATTCGTGAAACTCGCAGGATGAAAGGCAATCTGAAATACATGGATGTACCAATACACTGCTTTGAAGATTATTGTCGTGATGTAGTGGACCTGCGTGCCAAGTTCAAGACGGTGATGTCTCAACTCTATCTGGAGAAATACAGACCCCTATTAACATACCCTGCAATACTTCGCATTGTCGATAAAAAAGGAGCAAGGGTTTTCCTCAACTCGCCTGAAGATGCAGCCAAATACTTGTCTGCACAACACGCAGGATAGTGTATAAATGGCCTTTTAATCTCTGTTATGCAAGGACACCATATAGTATAATCTTTAATGAACCAAGGATTTGGGACAGAGAGACCTACGTGCTCAGAGTTATTGAATGCTTTCCCCGTCGGGATTCTATTATTGCGGACATATTGGATTCAAAATTGGAACACTCCAGAACATACTGGAACATTCGAACAATGTAAAAACGACATATTGGAATAATCTAGAACATCTAAAGCATTCTTTGATATAGGGAACATTCTGGAATAACAGCAATACGTGGTCAGACATTCTACCAGAAGCCCCTCGGGGGAATAATCAACAGCATCTAGATGCAGAACCACAGAACCATCATAGCAGCGGCCGGCTGAAATAACATTCTACACAACGGATCATCGCCCACCCCGGTCAGGGGAAATGCTGCATATACGTATTTAAAAACTGCTTTTTATTAATTGGAAATATTTCCACTACTTCTCCAATTTATACTTTAGATGTTTAACTCTTTCAGTGCCACGCCTGGTTTTCCGTTTTACCGCTTGAATGCCACCATCGGCGCCAATGTTAACGTTAATATCGCCTAATCTATGTTTTAAATTATGGCTATGTGTCTAATCTGCCCATCGCATTATCAAAGACTATTTTCCAGTCAGTGCTGTGAAGACAGATTGTTTTCTTATCGCGTCGTTTCCGTTTCAGAGCAGTTAGAAAAGCCCCCGTTTTGATATAAAAAACAGCTCATTCTGGAGCATTCTATGAAAATCGTCTTTTAGTGGAATATTCCACAACGTTGATATTTGTCGGCCTTTTTATGAATCGTTTTCAAATAAACGCTAGATGATCAATATTATACGTGCACGCAAGCACATTACGGCCGCGCACTGATAATCGCTCCGTTGATTTCCTCACAGACTTTTACAGTGAAACCGAAAGAAGACATTTCACAAAACAGCTTATAACTTCATCAAACTTACTCCAATTATCCTACCACTGATAACATAGAGTCCTTACCTGACATCAGATGGTATCCAACTGGTATATTCCAATTCCTGATCACCATTCGAAAAAATCGATACGTGTATGGATCCAACGCGACACAATAGATCTCCATGATCCGCGGGGATCTGAGGCTCCAGAATGAACTGTGGTAACCCCGGCTGGATCAGTGAACTGGAAAATGTGGAGTACCGGAGTTTTTTCCCCATTCATTTTCATTGAGTCCATTCCAAAATCACTTATGTCATCTGGGAGATGACAGGGGGCGCTTTTTTCCACAGTGATCACCGGCGCAGCTCGGCTATACTCGGGTAGGCTCGGTGATGCAATAATTTTTCAGATCGCAAAAAATAATAATAATAATAATTCCGAGAAATCTCGTGAGTGGCATGCAACCACCTATAAAAAAAAACAGAGAAATCTCGTGAGTGGCACTGAAAGAGTTAAGCATAGCAAAGCTCTTTTAAGATCTAAGTTAATGTTCTCTTCCTTTTACTTGTTTTTTTCATCCGTTTTCTCTGATTTATTGAGGCTCTCTCGTCAGTTCAATACCTCCATATTATTCATGGGTTACTATAAATTACACAAGTTCATATAAAATGTAAGTGATTAGGGCATGATAATTGAAGCTTATTTTTGGTCTTTATTTTTAGTTTTATCTTATTTAAATTTTTATTTAACGGGAAAGTGGCCAAGCCACAGTCGACATTCTACTTATGGTAGAATTTAGAGTGTTAGATCCTATGGTATACATAGGAATGTTGAGGATAATTGGATCATTCTGGGATATCCGGTGGTGCAAGGGAGGGAGTCATACGCAAAGGTTGTGTTCATGGAACACAATCCTGTACGACTCTCGGTGGGAGGGAAGGGAAGGTTTTTTTTATTTGTATATATGTATGTTTTTAAGCTCGGCTCTCAACGGGACCTCACTAGTGGGATGTATATCTATTATTGCCTCGCACTCCAGAAGCATTACCAAAAATTACACTACAACATGTATAGATTATGGCTAGTTTGAATATAATGATATGGAACACCGGGGGAATAAATAACCAACTCAAACGCAAAAGCGTGCTCACACTGATGAAAAAAGAACATGTGGACATTGCTCTGCTAAGCGAAACGCACATTCTAGAGAAAGACATAGATAAATTAGCGGACAACACATATCATAATATTAGTCACTCTTCTATTGGTATGAGAACTCGGGGTGTAGCCATAGTCGTTAAACGTAAGTTGAATATTGTACTAAAGGGAGTATGGTCTGATGTAGAAGGTCGGATAACTATAGCTAAGATTGTACATAAGAACAGGAAAATAGCGTTGGTAGCGGTATACGCCCCAAATTTGTACGAAGAGGATTTCTTCACTACACTAACCAATGCAATGTTAGACATTCCCGATTACTCATTTATAATAGGTGCGGATTTCAATGCCATCTGGAACCCAAGGATGGACAAATCTTACCTCGCCTTTTCCAGCGAACAAAAGAATTCATCTAAGGCATTAAAGGATTGGTCGAAGATTACAGGTGTAAATGACTTATGGTGGTTACTTAATCCCACGACCCGAAAGTACTCTTGTCGATCTGCGAGACATGGTACATTATCCAGAATAGATTATGTCTTTGCATCACAGAGACTATTTGATAATTATGAAGTGGAAATGATACCCAAAGCACTATCAGATCACTGTTATTTACTCCTTAAAGGTACATTTGGTATACTATCCTCCCGAGCCCCAAGATGGCGATTTAACTCTATGCTGCTTAATAACAAGGAATTCATTACACAACTCAAAGAAGCTCTTATAGTATTCCAACGGGAGAATGCAAACTCGGTGCAAGACCCCAGAATATTATGGATGTCGGTAAAGGGAATGATCAAAGATTTCACGGATAGCTTTTCCTCCAAAATGCGCAAGAATCAATGCACAAAACTGGCTGAGCTGGAAACGCTTTACTCAACGTTATTTAATTCTCTAAAATACAACAACTCAACTCGACTAGAGAATCAAGTTAACGTACTAAAAATAGAGATCAATGCCATATACAGACAACAATCGGAAATACAAATACGCAGCACAAGACAACAGCAGTACTCCCATGGATCTAAACCTAGTCACCTATTAGCCATGCGATTAAGAATTAATGCAAAATTTGCAGATATAACTACCATTAGAGCACAACAAGTACTGGAAACACCCTGTAAAAATAAACGATACATTCAAAGAATTCTACTCCGACTTATATAAATCAGAAACGACCTTCGATCAAAACAAAATGGACACATATCTTAATCAAATTATTCTCCCTAAACTTTCAGAGGATGACGCTAAACAGTTAGAAACTCCGATCACACTAGAGGAACTCAAGAAGGCCATAACCGCAATGAAAAGTGGTAAAGCTCCTGGAAGAGACGGTATCCCATCAGAAATGTACCTTTCCTGTTGGGACGTAATTGGACCCTTATTACTAAATATGATCTTATACTCAGTCAAGGAGGGGAACTTCCATAAGAATGACAATATTGCACTCATAACAGTCCTCCTTAAAAAAGACAAAGACCCCAACGAGTGCGGTAGTTATAGACCTTTAAGCCTCCTCGGAACCGATATCAAACTGTACTCTAAGGTATTAGCCATCAGATTACAAAAGCATAGTTCACCCGGACCAAACTGGCTTCATAAGAGGCCGCCTGATCACTGATAACATAAGACGAATACTGCACGTACTATATGCCGACAAGGATGACACCATACCTAAGGCGATGCTGTCCCTGGATGCTATGAAAGCCTTTGACAGGCTGGAATGGTCGTATCTATGGGCAGTATTAGAAAGGATGGGGTTAGGAAAAGGATTCATTGATATGATTAAAGTATTATACAAAGACCCTTCGGCCATGATTACAACAGGCACAATCATCTCCAAAATCTTTCCGGTATCACGCTCTGCCAGACAGGGTTGCCCTCTTAGCCCCGGTCTATTCAATTTATCATTAGAGCCTTTAGCACAATATATAAGACAATCCCAATCCATAGAACCAATCGTAATCAAGGGCACACAACAAAAAATTAGTTTATATGCGGACGACGTAATATTGTTCATGCAAAACCCCAAAACCACATTGATTGAGAACTTTGGTGATTTATCAGGATATAAGATAAATGGGCCGAAGTCGGCTTTCCTTCCACTTAACACCCCTGCAAAAAAAGTTATAACCCTCCCAGGAGAGATACCGATGGTAAAACATTTTAGATGCTTGGGAGTGGAAATATTCCCCACCATAAGACAAACGGTGAAGCACAATTACACAAAAATCCAAAACAAAATCAAAGACGACCTTGATAGATGGGCAAAACTTAAAAACACAGTACAAGCACGGATATCAATAGTTAAGATGGATGTACAACCTAGAATCAACTTCTTCAGTTCAATGCTACCGTTACCCCCTCCAGAGGGTTACTGGAAAAGATTACACTCCTCCACATACAAATTTATTTGGAATAACAAACCACCACGTATAAAAAGATCCACCGCACAGAGAAATAAAGCAGATGGTGGCATGGCATTTCCAGATTTTTTCCAATATTTTAAGGCGTACACATTAAGACCATTGACAACATGGTTTGACCCCCAAGCATTAGTATCCTGGAGAAAATTAGAAGAAAACATAGTAGCCCCACATAGACTGAAGGACATAGCACACACTAAACTACCAATCAACCACTGTGAACGGAAATTTGGCCCCATAATTACTCATGCGATCCGGATATGGCGTGGATCACAAAAAAAAAATCCTAACCCACACAAATGGCACAATCATACTCCCTTATTCAATAACAATGCACTCTTAATTAAAAAACTACCTATAAGATTCCCTATATGGGAAGAGCAAGGCATACACTCATTAGGGGATGTTTTTAACAAACAGGGTTTTTGTAGTGATAAAGAAATACGCAAAAAATGTAATCTCACCAAGTCCACATGGCTTTTTTACATACAGTTACAGCTATGTTTGAAGTCTCACGGTGTTCCATTAGACATACCAATTGAACACCACAGATACCACAAATTCTTCTACGAAAGAGAGACATCGAGAGGTTTTGTTTCAGATTTGTATCATCAATTACTAACGTCCTCGTATGAAACCCTCCAACTAGACTCTGTCTGGAGGAGGGATATACCAGACCTGGAAAATGACTTTGATTGGCAAGGAGCCTGGGCAAATGTCCGACTTACATCAAGGAACCCGGATCATCAACAAATCAATCTTAACTATATTCACAGGACATATTTGACTCCTATAAGACTGTGCAGAATGGGGCTTAAACAAGACTCCAAATGCTCCCAATGTACAAATGGGGACGAAGGGACATTTATGCACATGTATTGGGACTGCCCACCAGTTAAGGCATTCTGGAAAGATGTGACCCAACAATTATCAAAACTCGTATCTTGGAATATACCTGTACACCCCTCGGTATTACTATTGAATGATATTTTTGAGTTTGCAGTGAATCCACAGCTAAAGAGATTGGTTTTATCGGGTATCACAGTAGCTAAAAAGCTGATCGCATCACACTGGTTTCAACCGGAAAAAATGTGCCGGAAAGTTTGGTTTCTTACATATCTCGATGTGATTTATCAAGAAATATCTACAGCAAGAATTCTGGGTCTCAATGAATCCAAAATGTCAATGTGGTTAGAAGTGGTGGAGAGAATAAAAGCTAGCTTATAATGGTAGTGTCTGGTTAGGTGCGAGGGATAGTGGAGGTACTTCCCAAGTTGGGGTCCGGGAGGGGGGGGTTTGAGCTGGAGCATATGTGTGTAGGTTTTTAGATAACAGGTATTAGGGGTATATCTTATATAAGACAATTAACTAAAATGTGATCTCATTGGATGTGCTCTGACAATTAATGCTTGTATATCTTATCGTGTGTTGTCATGTTTGTTTATGTGTTTGTTTAAAAAATAATAAAAAAATAAAATACAAAAAAAAAAAAAATTCAAAATGGGGAAACATAGTTTTGCTGTGCTTATATATGTGTTGTGGAGGATATCATAAAGCCTTGTTCTAATCAAATCAACTACATGGTAGTTATTACATATTATAACTTTGAAATGGGTCGCTGGAGACCCTAACACCACAAATCATTGGTAAACAAACGTAGTGCTGAGAATATACACTTTTACTGCTTTTTTGATAGGGTTTACTGTTGGCTACATTTGAAAAATAAATGCAACATTAATTAATATGTTCTGTATTGATCGATTTATGGCGTGATATGAATCTCGTTATTGGGCTTAACACATTGACAGCCACGGGTATTAGACGGCCCCACTCTATAAGGCCAGCATATCATAATACGGTTTCATTGTGCGTGAGGCTGTTTGTAGAGCTAAATCTATACTTTATATTATTGCTATCTGTCCATTCTCATTGTCAATTGACACTATAAACCGTCCCTTCAAAATGGCTTAAAGAAATAATTTTTTCATCAATACGTTCCCATTTTATAGCATCTACTCTTGAATATAAGCGTTATATGGGATTGGTCTGGTATATTTCCTGCAAAACGAGATACAGGCTGCTAAGCTAATAACGTTAAATCGAATGGCGTTTCGGCCCTACAGAAGCTAGAGCTAAAAATCTAAATGCATATGATCGATATAATGTTCCACCATGAATGCATGAAAGGGGGGGGGAGGGGGGGCGGGGATGTCGTTTCTGATTATTGATTACCAATAACGGCGTTAGCCTCAGTAGCCACATTCGCTGATCGCCTGGTTGGGTAGCGTCTATTCGAATACCAACCGTTTTGTGCGTTTTGCTAATCTGATTGGCCACTGACGTTTCTGGTCATGTGACATGTGCGCCCAATCGCGTGACGAGCTGTGTCTTTGCCCATTTCCGCATCGAACAGCCTGCAAACTACCTAACGCCTACTGTAGTTTATCACTGGTTAAGCTTAGGCGACTCTTTCGAAGTTGGTTAAGGTTAGAGTTTGGAATCAGGGCTGGCGTTCTATCGCCATGCTCTAAGACAAACTCTAACCTTAACCGTCGAAAGAACTTGCCGTTACACGATTGGTGCACATGTCACATGACCAGAAACGTCAGTGGCCAATCAGATTAGCAAAACGCACAAAACGTTTGGTATTCGGTTGGGTATGATAACAAGGCCTGATCAGCATGTAATTTACGTGAAAAATATCTTACCTGTGGCCGGTTGGACTGCAAAATGGATTTCCCAGTTATCGATCGCCATCTGGTAGATCCATATGTCCATTGTCTGATGCTTATTCCTTTACTGCACACTGAATTCAGCTCCCAAAACGTATTCCATGCTACATGCTAGACGCATAGATTCACCCTAACAGGAAAGTCCATTCGAGATCCAAAAAAATAAAACACCGTTCTGCCACAGGGAACACTGCATTATCGAGACAGCGCCCCTACAAGGATCTGGCCGGTAATGCACTTTTCCGAATTCCAAGAGTAGGGTAAATCTGCAGTGCCGCTCGTGACATTGAGTAGGTTATTAAAATGGAATAAAAGCCAAAACAACCTTGCCACGGACATGTCCATGGTTGGCCCTCAACCGTTGGATCCGAAACACGGACATGTCCGTGGTTGGCCGGGAATGTGTTAAGGGATTAACCAGACACAACTATCCACAAGTCAGATAACCCATTAACCAGACACAACTATCCACAATTATATGCCGGCAAGATGTTATTATAAATAGAACAGTGGTGTGTGTGTGTATGGCCAATGTGCATCCTACCTATAAGGGCATGGGATAGCTCCATGACAGATTGATATCAAAAAAGAATTGTGATTCGCTTTGGTCAATAATGTACAATACAACAATGATGTGGTGGTGAAGTACTGCAATAACAATAACAGATAATGGATTTCTATCAAGGACTGCTGTATGAACTAAAGACTGCTGTGTGAACTAAAGACTGCTGTGTGTACTAAAGACTGCTGTGTGTACTAAAGACTGCTGTGTGTACTAAAGACTGCTGTGTGTACTAAAGACTGCTGTGTGAACTAAAGACTGCTGTGTGAACTAAAGACTGCTGTGTGTACTAAAGACTGATGTGTGAACTAAAGACTGCTGTGTGTACTAAAGACTGCTGTGTGTACTAAAGACTGATGTGTGTACTAAAGACTGCTGTGTGTACTAAAGACTGCTGTGTGAACTAAAGACTGCTGTGTGAACTAAAGACTGCTGTGTGTACTAAAGACTGATGTGTGAACTAAAGACTACTGTGTGTACTAAAGACTGCTGTGTGAACTAAAGACTGCTGTGTGAACTAAAGACTGCTGTGTGTACTAAAGACTGCTGTGTGTACTAAAGACTGCTGTGTGAACTAAAGACTGATGTGTGAACTAAAGACTACTGTGTGAACTAAAGACTGATGTGTGTATACTAAAGACTACTGTCTGTACTAAATACTGCTGTATGAACTAAAGACTGCTGTGTGAACTAAAGACTTCTGTGTGAACTAAAGACTGCTGTGTGAACTACAGACTGCTGTGTGAACTAAACACTGCTGTGTGAACTAAAGACTGCTGTGTGTACTAAAGACTGCTGTGTGAACTAAGGACTGCTGTGTGTACTAAAGACTTCTGTGTGAACTAAAGACTGCTGTGTGAACTACAGACTGCTGTGTGAACTAAACACTGCTGTGTGAACTAAAGACTGCTGTGTGAACTAAACACTCCTGTGTGAACTAAAGACTGCTGTGTGTACTAAAGACTGCTGTGTGAACTAAAGACTGCTGTATGAACTAAAGACTGCTGTGTGTACTAAATACTTCTGTGTGAACTAAAGACTGCTGTGTGAATTAAATACTGCTGTGTGAACTAAACACTGCTGTGTGAACTAAAGACTGCTGTGTGTACTAAAGACTGCTGTGTGAACTAAGGACTGCTGTGTGTACTAAACACTGCTGTGTGTACTAAAGCCACACAACAATACTAGACAGAGATTTTTTTTTTTATAATTTTTTTAAACATACATATAAACAAACATGACAACACACGATAAGATACACAAGGATTAATATACAGTGTATATCCAACGAAATTACCATTTATACCAATGTCTTATACAGGATATACCCCTAATACCTGTTATCTAAAAACCTACACACATATGCTCCAGCTCGAACCCCCCCCCTCCCGGACCCCTCTTTGGATAGTACCTCCATTATCCCTCGCTCCTAACCAGACACTACCATTATAAGCTAGCTTTTATTCTCTCCACCACTTCTAACCACATTGACATTTTGGATTCATTGAGACCCAGAATTCTTGCTGTAGATATTTCTTGATAAATCACATCGAGATATGTAAGAAACCAAACTTTCCGGCACGTTTTTTCCGGTTGAAACCAGCGTGATGCGATCAGCTTTTTAGCTACTGTGATACCCGATAAAACCAATCTCTTTAGCTGTGGATTTACTGCAAACTCAAAAACATCATTCAATAGTAATACAGAGGGGTGTACAGGTATATTCCAAGATACGAGTTTTGATATTTGTTGGGTCACATCTTTCCAGAATGTCTTAACTGGTGGGCAGTCCCAATACATGTGCATAAATGTCCCTTCGTCCCCGTTTGTACATTGGGAGCATTTGGAGTCTTGTTTAAGACCTATTCTGTTCAGTCTTATAGGAGTCAAGTATGTCCTGTGAATATAGTTAAGATTGATTTGTTGATGGTCCGGGTTCCTTGATGTAAGTCGGACATTTGCCCAGGCTCCTTGCCAATCAAAGTCACTTTCCAGGTCTGGTATATCCCTCCTCCAGACAGAGTCTAGTTGGAGGGTTTCATACGAGGACGTTAGTAATTGATGATAAAAATCTGAAACAAAACCTCTCGATGTCTCTCTTTCATAGAAGAATTTGTGGTATCTGTGGTGTTCAATTGGTATGTCTAATGGAACACCGTGAGACTTCAAACATAGCCGTAACTATATGTAAAAAAGCCATGTGGACATGGTGAGATTAAATTTTTTGCATATTTCTCCATAACTACAAAAACCCTGTTTGTTAAAAACATCCCCTAATGAGTGTATGCCTTGCTCTTCCCATATGGGGAATCTTATAGGTCGTTTTTCCATTAAGAGTGCATTGTTATTGAATAAGGGAGTATGATTGTGCCATTTTTGTGGGTTAGGATATTTTTTTTGTGTTTCACGATTTTTGTGTAATTGTGCTTCACCGTTTGTCTTATGGTGGGGAATATTTCCACTCCCAAGCATCTAAAATGTTTTACCATAGGTATCTCTCCTGGGAGGGTTATATCTTTTTTTGCAGGGGTGTTAAGTGGAAGGAAAGCCAACTTCGGCCAATTTATCTTAAATCCCGATAAATCACCAAAGTTCTCAATCAACTTGAGCAGATGAGGCAATGTGGTGTTGGGGTTTTGCATGAACAATATTACGTCGTCCGCATATAAACAAATTTTATGTTGTGTGCCCTTGATTACGATTGGTTCTATGGATTGGGATTGTCTTATATATTGTGCTAAAGGCTCTAATGATAGATCGAATAGTCCGGGACTAAGAGGGCAACCCTGACAGAGATACTGTTGTGGATTAGTTGTGGTTGTGATTGACCAGTTAGACCAGTGATGGCAGTTCACCAATGAATGGGTTTAGATTAGATTAGATTAGATTAAAATGTATTGTCATCATACAGTACAAATACAGTACAACTAAAATAGGTTTGGCATTCAACCAGAGTGCAAATATAACTGTAAAGTGCAATAGTAATATACAATGTACAGGTGATTAAACTGGGTATACAAATATATAAATGAGTAAACTATGAGTAAACTACTGAGCAATAGTGCTAATCAGATGTATGTACAGAGTTGTAGTATTAATATGTACAGTGATACAGGTATAAAAACACTGGTAGTAAGTCATACAGGCCATCAGCGTAACTAGTAAGAATAGGTAAGGGATACTGTATGTACAGATATAAATATAGTATCTCAGATGTGTAAAAAGGATTATATGCAGGTATGTACAGACAGATGTGGATAAATATATATACTATATATTAACCCCCTAACTTTTCCCGATGAGCAGGTTGGCACCTTGCATAGTCGCCTCCGCTGTCAGTGTGTGAATGTGTGAGTGAATGGGTGAATGTGAGGCATACGTTTTAAAGCACTTAAAAGCTAAAGGTAGATAAAAGCTTTTATATAAATGCAGTTAATTTATATCCCATGAAAGATAATGCACTCAACAAATCATTAATATCAAGCAACTTGATATATGTTGCGCACTTTGTTTCCAGAACAAACTCTGCATCTTACACCAAAGCAAAAAGCAAAGCTTTTGCACACAGAAAAGAGAAAGAAAGATATATATATATATATATTAAGGCTGTCAAAGTTAACGCACAATTATTTTAACGCCACTATTTTTTTAACGCAAGATTAACATTTATTGTATTATTATTGTGTATTATTGATACTCTCATTGATACTATGTTTGTTTCTGACTCAAAGTGTGTGTGTGAGAGAGAGAGAGCTGGGAGAGTGTGTATGTGTGTGAGAGAGAGAGAGAGAGAGAGAGAGAGAGAGAGAGAGAGAGAGAGAGGGGGGGGGGTGTGAGTCCTCAGCCCTTGTGTGGGTGAATGTAACGTAAAGTTCCTAACCTTTCCCCTATTATTTCATGCACACTTTATTCATTGTTTTAAATTATTATTTTCTTTTAAGTTATTTTGTGCATCACTCTGTTTTGAATTTGATGCAAATTTTCAATGCATGAGGGTCATCCGTTTGTGTTAAATGGCTGCATAAAGCAAGCATTTGTTGACTCATGTTGATAAGAGTATTAAAACTGGAAAAAGATCCGTTTAAGGTAGATTTAGAACAGATACAAAATATGCGATTAATTTGCAATTAATCACGATTAACTATGGACATCATGTGATTAATCGGATTAAATATTTTAATAGATTGACAGCCTATTAACGTAACGGTTAACATCCGTAACGATTCTGACATCGTCACCTTAAACTTCGATGCCCCGAGGGAGTTTCGAACCCGTGGTCTCCCACACCACGGGCAACAGCACAGACCGCTATACCAAGAAGTGAACTCACTGCTTTGTAACGTGTCTATGTGTCTTTTAAGGGTGAGAGTGAGTTTAACCCATAGTACCGCTACTCGCCCCAGTCACTTCACAACATCTGAAGTCCATCGTGACTGCGCTTCACGGTACCATCCGTTTTTCCACTATTTTTTTTAACTCACGATGCGATTAATTTGTGATTAATCGCGAGTTAACTATGGACAATCATGCGATTAATCAAGTTCAATATTTTAATCGATTGACAGAACTAATATATATATATATATATATATATATATATATATATATATATATATATATATATATATATATATATATATATATAAACTAGGGCTGTCAGTTTATCGCATTAATTAGATTAATTAATTACACAGCAAATTATCCCGTTATGAAAATTAACTCAAAATTAATTTTATTTTATTTTATTTTTAATATTTTTTAATGTCATTCATTCAAGTACGTAGAATACACATTTACAGACTTTTTTTAATATGGTCCATTTGCATGTTCTTGGTATATGATTCTAGGGACTATTCTAGGGAAATCTATGGATCTCAGGGAATGTATTCCCAGTGTCAGAAATACTGTGTCTGTTACTAGGCTTGAGTAAATTGTAATGAACCAAATGAGAATATCAATACAATTATTTTTATCTTTGACTGTGAATAACACCATGCAAAAATTTACCAGACCTGAAAAATCTAAGCAAATGAATAAATGGAAGATGATTAAACAGAAGGTTTTGTAGATACAGTACTGAATTCTGCCATCCGGACACATGCCATTTGAAATATGATTATAGAATATAGAATATCAGGCCTAAAATGGTTATGCGATTAAAATGCGATTAATTAGATTAATTAATTACAAATCCTGTAATTAATTAGATAAAAAAAATGTAATCGCCTGACAGCACTAATATAAACATGCACATTCTCTTTTCCAGACATCACGTCTCCTACCAGCAGGTCTCGCGGCCCTGCCCCTCCCTCCTCTCTCCGCTTGAAGCCAACCGGCCACAGGAAGGGCCAGAGCGGCCAGGGTCAAAGGTCATCCCATCACACGGTCCGACAGGTGGAGGTGGAGCTGCTGGGCCCCGCCCTGGTCCCGGGGGGCATGTCTGCCTCGGTGCCTGAAACCGGGATCATCCGCCGTACGCTGCAGTACTCGGAGACGGACCTGGACGCCGTGCCTCTACGCTGCTACAGGGAGACAGACCTGGACGAGGTGTCTACTTCACTTTAGTTTAGTTTAGTTTAGTTTAGTTTAGTTTAGTTTAGTTTAGTTTAGTTTAGTTTAGTTTAGTTCACTTTAGTTTAGTTTAGTTCACTTTAGTTTAGTTTAGTTTAGTTTAGTTCACTTTAGTTTAGTTTAGTTTAGTTTAGTCCACTTTAGTTTAGTTTAGTTCACTTTAGTTTAGTTTAGTTTAGTTCACTTTAGTTTAGTTTAGTTTAGTTCACTTTAGTTTAGTTTAATTTAGTTTAGTTCACTTTAGTTTAGTTTAGTTTAGTTTAGTTCACTTTAGTTTAGATTAGTTTAGTTTAGTTCACTTCAGTTTTGTTTAGTTCACTTTAGTTTAGTTTAGTTTAGTTCACTTCAGTTTAGTTTAGTTTAGTTCACTTTCGTTTAGTTTAGTTTAGTTTAGTTTAGTTCACTTTAGTTCACTTTAGTTTAGTTTAGTTCACTTTAGTTTAGTTTAGTTTAGTTCACTTTAGTTTAGTTTAGTTTAGTTCACTTTAGTTTAGTTCACTTTAGTTTAGTTTAGTTTAGTTCACTTTAGTTTAGTTTCGTTTATTTCACTTTAGTTTATTTCACTTTAGTTTAGTTAACACTCTTAATCAGAATCAGAAAAGTAGTTCTGTATCATAGTGGCTCCGCTCGGCGTCACTCATGCACTGTCCTCGCACGTGCACGCGCACTGAATAAAAGACCACAATGTACCTTTATATCCCAATATTTGTCTGACCACACCCCTATCAGCTTCCCATATAAGCAGGGGTGGGGCCACCCCCTCGCCTCCTTTCTCGCTTTCACCACAAGGCGTGCCTCGGTAGATCCCCACTTGACGTGATGTGATAGTAGGAGAAGAGTTGGAAAACTTTTCGTTTACATCATATCTTTATTTTCTCTCTCACTATATTCGAGAAAATACGGCGATATTGTCTTCCTACTGGAGTGTCTGGAAGATGATGATCATTCTACACCTCCGTCGGGTTTCGTATTGGGAGTTTATGCCGCTACATGCCTCTCAACTGCAGTCCTCCTTGCTGTGGCTGGTTGCGGTAAAACCTTCCAGCGACACAGCTGGACTGTAGGACGCGCCGCTGTTGTGAGAAGCGGTGGGTTCCAGGTTGGTGAGTAATGTTTTGCTTGCGAGCTCCACTTGTCTGTTAGTGCTATGGGGGCTAGCTGACAATGTTTACGAAAACCGGCCCCAGATTAGGGTCCTTTGTTCAGCCTCTTAGGCAACAGCGGAGGACCTTGGTCTGAAGCCCATTATAGTTAACTAGTGGGCCATGACCAGTAACACTGGTGATCCCTGTGTTTTCTGGACGAGTGGATGTTTCTCTGTCACCGTGTAGGCCCCGTCTTTCATATACAAATGAGAGTATACCCTCACGAGGAAATATGGGCATGGATGTTCGTTATCGGAAGATCCGTGTTCAAGTCAGCTACAGCCCAGATGGGACTTGTGCTGGCTCCGTCGGATGTTGGTAAAATCACCGTTGTAAAACTGTGTTAACATCTCGTTTCTCTTCTCTTTTAAACAGTGAGGAGGGTTTCAGAACGGCGGCCTGTCTGAGTGTGGCTTGTTATATCATTGTGTACAAGTTCAGGTGATAGCTGCTTAGCTTGCGTGCTAGTGGTGGCCTACTGTTAGCCAGTCAGCTGTTAGCTGCGGCGTTAGCCTGTTGTGTCACTAGGCTAGGAAACGTTAGCTTGCGTGCTAGTTGTGGCCTACCTAAGCTAGGCTAGGAAACGTTAGCTTGCTGCTATCGGCCGAGAGCGGCCGTTAGCTTAATGCTACACTGTTGAACGTGCTGTGACTATAACATGTTTTAAACACTCTTGACTACGACGTCATCTTTGACAGAGGATGTTCGTCGAACCTGCCCTGAGCCAGGCCGGCGAGGACTGCGTCAACAAGGAGCACCGTAGCGGCGGGTTGGAGCAGCGAGCTGCCCGTGTCGTCAAACACAGGAGGCTGTGTTTACTTCGGTGCCATGTTAGAGACTGCAATTCGCTTGATCTGCGCTCCCGGTAGGCAAGGTCTTGACCAGACCTTGAACACTTCTTCTTTCTTTCCCTTCTAAATGTTTTGTAAATAACGATGTTTTCCAAAACATTTAGGATACGACGCGAGTTATGTGTGAATTGTCTTGTCACTGGTCTCCATGCAAATCGGGTTATTGTTACAGATGTGAAAATGATCTGGTTTGTTGTGTTGAGACACATTGTGTGTTCATGTACCGTGTACTCACAACTAAGGGGGTTAAACTAACCTATAAAGCTATGCTTAGTGACATATGAGTAAAGAATGATTCTTTTCTCAGCCTGTAATGACAATGAACAGTGTGTTCACATATTAACAGGTTTACCTGTTTAACTGGCCGTATTAAGGGTAAAGTAGGAGGGTTGTGTTTCCCCCCGGTTCCCTGGGGACTTCTTCATCCTCCTCTCAGACATGTTGTTACACTATATTGTGTCACTGTGTGGTAGGGACACGATGTAACCCTTAGCTTAGTTGTTGGGGTTGTGCTAACCGCTTGAGAAACTATATTTTCCTAAAGAAAAGATTGTTTGGTCACTTTTTCGTGTGTGCTTAGCAAGGCCTGTGGCCGATACTAATCGAGAATTATGTATTCTCTCATTATGAAAAACGGCGTTCCTCTGTAGAGTGTTTTTGCCATTTTTTGTAGGTGATAAAGGGTTGTGTGTGTCGTGCAACCTACAACTGGGTTGGGTTGGCCACAGAAGCACATGTGTAAGTCTGGTACCGGGGCTCTTGAGAGGGCCCTCTCTATTCTGTGTTTTTTCCTTAGTAAAGATCAGATGGCAGGTTAGCACATGCGCTGTGTGAAGCTGTTAGACGCTTCATGGAGCTGACTATGACTGCATCATACTCTTTTTTGTCATTACATCGTATCATGGGTGTGGGGTCGTAAAGGGGTGAACTGGTAATCCTTTTCTCCCCTTCTTTGATGGGCAGGGGTTAAAACCTCCTGTCCTTCAAGGTTTCTGTCACGTTGCTGTTCGGCACGTTACAGGGTAAGAGGGAGGGGGGGGAGGGAGTTTCCTGGTCCCACGCCCTGGAATATTGGGCGTGTGCACTGTAGAAATTCCCCCGCCATAGAGTACGTCACTGTGCGCGTCTCTGTTGGTAGGACTTCCGTGTGCTGTTCGGGTCCATATGATGGATCTGTTTCGGGGGGTGGTCAGGCCTCCTCAGATTGTCAAGGTGAGTGGAACCTCAAGAAGGAGTCCTACTCTATTGTGTGTGTATTCGATTCAATTCGATTATTGAGTATGTATGGGTTCAGTGCCTCCTCCCCGGAGAGCCCTAAAACCAAACTTTTACATGGCTCAAGGTGCAATATATTCTTTTCAATCTGTACAGCTCGCGTGGGAAGTCTCTCTGGGGATTTCCGTCTCCTCTCTATGGGAGGGTGGTGGAATGTAAAAATGTAAACAATTTTTACCCCCGGCTGTGTAGACTGGGATACATGCTGTTGGTGCTTCCTTCTTTTCTATTAAAAAGAGTTGGAGTTAGGAAGCGTCACACCCCTCTTGTCGTTCCCCTGGGCGCCTTGGGGATTCAATGACAGGTCTAAATAGCCTGTTCATTGATGTGGTTGTGTCCCGACGCACGCATAGTGCTAGCTCGGGGTGTTGTGTTGAAGACTGGCACGCCTTGGTTGCTTGAGGTTAAAACAGCGTTTTTATAAAGCAACTGGGATGGAGGTTTCCTCTTCCGACGACCTGTGTTGGTTGTCGACGGATTCTCGTTCATATCTGGGGGATGATGACGGAATGGATCTGAACATATGTAGAGGGGTCTCACGCCCTGGGGGTGGGCCACCGGGCACGGTTTGCACCGAACGTCTGGGTGGCGCCTTCTTTTCATGTTTAAGATCAACACGCATATCTGCCCCTTCTCCTGGAGTAGGCATGTCGGCGTGGTTAGGGCACGGGACTGGTTCTGGTCACGCTGGTCCGGATCAGTTAAACCCGTTGTCCGCCGGGGATGCAGATCTGCTGTTCTGGTACCCTGAGGGACTTGGGCTTTTTTCAGGGGGAAAAATGCCAGGTCGGTCCGGGTGTCACTGGGTTAAGCGCTATGGAGACCCTGGTTGGGTACATTCTGTACTCTGCACTGTCGTAATGGCTTACGGCCATGCCAACCTGTACACGCTCGATCTCGTCGGATCTCGGCCGCTACGCAGGTTGGTCCTGGTTAGTACTTGGTTGGGAGACCGCCTGGGAATACCAAGTACGGTGTGCTTGGGGCTGGTTCTCCATTATTTTCGCTCCTCTCTCACGCATGGCGAAGAGGGGCCTGTTGGGGTGGTCTTGACCTCCTCTGGTGACCCTGTGCTTCCCGTATTGCCGGGCCCGGTCCGAAGTAATGTTTCGTCGACCCGTAGGCCTGGGATAACCCTTTTTTGAAAACTGAAACACTTGTACTGCGGTATAGCCGGTGTGTACCCGCAGGTGTGTTTTGGAGTTTTTTCTTGAGGGGTTATAGGAACAACCGCCGCATTGGGTAACGACAAGGTGGTTGATTCCCTGGTGTGTTGGAGCAGTGTCAACTCCCGGGTTACCCGGTTGAGGGTGCCCCTGCACGTTCATGACGTCTGCCAATCATGTCAGCCTTCTCTGCCTCAACCCCTCTGGGTGGTTTTTTTTTTTAAATGGAGGCTTGGTCATGCAACAACGCCAGCATACGCCCCTTCCGCCGGGGCGGCTGTTTTCAGCTGACTCCTTTGGCGCCTGTCTCGTCCGCAGTGCTCCAGGCTCAGGTTACAGCCTGTTGCCTGGTTTTTCCCTGGTGCGCTGCCTGCTTCCGTTGGTTAACCTTTTGTGTGCTTACGGCCATGCGACTGCCTGTTCTGCAGGGTCAGTGTGCCAGGTGGTGTGCTATTGGGGGGAAAGGGCCCGCTCTTGGAGGGGCCTTGTCCGAATACGCTGGCGATGTGGGGGGCGGTGTCACTAAGTGACCGCCTGGTGGGGTCTTGATGCCTGGCTTCATTGACCTCTCCGGGCCCCCGTTTTCCAGGGGATCCAGTCCCTTCAGTGGGTCTGGGTCTTCCTTCGCGCTCCGCTGCTACGGCCTTGCCACGGGGTTGGGTTTGCCCTTGACCCCGTGATTCTGGGGGCAGTAACGAGGTTGTTCCCTCCGTTCGTTCCCGGGTGGCATGCGGGTTATGCGTGTGTGTAGTTGTGGGGTCAGGCCACGGTCTGCTCACCCTGTGCGTTGAGTTGCTTGAGTGCCTCTTCGCATGGTCGGGTCCGTCGCCCTCCCGGGGACCTCCAATAGGGGGGGTGCCCTCCATTAGGGGGGGTCGGGGGGGCTCGGTCCTCCCAGATCTGATGGTTGTGGGGGGCCTCAGCGGGGTGTATTTGTCGGCCGATGGCTCTCGCTCGGCCTCCCTTGTGCATGAGTGACGCCGAGCGGAGCCACTATGATACAGAATGATAGGTTATGACTATAACCAAGTTCTGTTAATAGTGGTGACGCTCGGCGTCCGACGCCGCTGCAGCCCTTGATCTCGCCTTGTGGTGAAAGCTTGGGAAGGAGGCGAGGGGGTGGCCCCACCCCTGCTTATATGGGAAGCTGATAGGGGTGTGGTCAGACAAATATTGGGATATAAAGGTACATTGTGGTCTTTTATTCAGTGCGCGTGCACGTGCGAGGACAGTGCATGAGTGACGCCGAGCGTCACCACTATTAACAGAACTTGGTTATAGTCATAACCTATCGTTTACACATACTGTACAAGGAATTTGATTAATTGATTAACGGACAGACAATTACGGTAGAATAAAATAAAATGGAATATAAACAAAATTATAAGCACAATAGAACATAATATAATTATAAAATAAAATAGGCCAGGGCTGTACAATTGTGCACGATGTGGTCAAGTACTTTATGTTTTGTTGAGCACTTTTTAAATACACTACCTGTCAAGTTAGTTATATTTAATGCTTTTAATAGTTTGCACACATTGATTTAATTTACTCCCGATTCTCAGAGTGGTTAATACAGGTTGATACAAGTTTGAACGCAAAGGAACGGGCCGGAAGGGGGATGGTTTAGGTATTGGTGGTGACTGATTGATCAGGGGAGACTGATTAGATCAGGGGACAAAGGGATTGATCAAGGGAGACGGGGTAACAATGTGGGGGAGGGGTGACCAAATGGGAGGGGGGAATACATACAATTTCCACTACAACACTTATCCGTGGTTCTCTGACAAAAACATGATGATGAATTTGCACATCTTTTCAGAAACCCCCCAAAATCATCTTGTTAGGTTGAAAACCACTGCACTGCACTCTATAACCAAAGAAACATAATTTGACTTTTTAAACACGGCAATAGACGGAACAATTACATAGCGATAAATAAATATGATCGTTTTTATTCATAAATCTACATGGAGTTATATTATCGTACTTGGCCATCGCGTCCCGCTCTTAAAGCCTATCGAGATATACCTCATCTCATGTACCTATTGTACTCCATCAACGAAAAAAACACGTACACCTACACCTGCCGGGTCCCGCCCCTATGGAGGCGTAGCCTATAAGACAGTGGGCCTGGTCACCAAACACTCTTCCTCTATTTTCGTTTCCATCATAACGGTCGCAGTGCACCTTATGTAAACTAGTTGTTATAAAAAGATTATGAGAAATTGCGTAATGTTGAAAGTTACCGGAGGTTGCTTACCCCTGGAATCTTCGGGGCATGTTTTAGCGACACGTAGGGCCTATTCTGATGTTTCCTCGTCTGGTGACAGCAGATCCAGGAGCAGCGTGCAAGGTTGGCTATCGAGCCGGCTTGTACACAGGTAGGCCCTGTGTCATCAGGCATGGGTATTAGTGTTAGTAATGCTGGTTTGTTTTGTTACACAACCATGTTGTGTGTCGGCGCCAGGGGCAGGATGGTTTGGTGGACGTTTCACTGCAGTGAACGGGTTCCAAACAGTCCTGGAAGCATGCTGTTAAACAACTGATGCTAACGCTACATGCTAATGCTACATGCTAACACTACTGCTACGCTGTTCTAATGTCTCCGCCGTGGGATGTTGTCGCTTTTCCCTCCTCTTGCCCGGTTCATCAATGAAGGTCAGTCGGTAGCTGATGTGGGGGTTTTGCTGAGTCCTATTTACCTTTTTACGGGTAAATGGGTTGACAACAGGGTAGGCCGTGGCTAGGTAGCCTAGCCAGGTAGCGTTACTCCTGTGTCCCGGCGGGGTTTGTTGAACGGTGTTCCCACCTGGGAGCCGATGCTTGAGGCTCGGCGGGTAGCAGTAGAGCTATACTACTGCAGGATGGGACTTAACGGCGGCCCGTGTTGTGGCTCAGCTGACTGTTTTCTGTCCATAGTAGCGTTGAACGCTATGCTATAGTAGTGTAGTGGGCTACTGTTTTGTTCTGTCTCCCTGCTATGAGAAGGTCTGTCTATGCTACAGCTTTCTCTTCTCTCAACAATTCATGCTGACGGTCAATCGGTGTCTATTGGGGGAGTAGTGCGGGGGGGGGGCTTTGTTTACCTTTTTTGGTAAATGGGCTAAGCTGGGGCTGGTGTGCTGTTGTGAATATTTTGAATGAATGCGGGACTGGTTCTCTCTAGTCCGCCTCCCCTTAACGTTGTGTATATGGGCTTGCTCATTCTACAGTATTTTGTGGTGTTAGTTCTTTTATTAATTTAACCCCTTCATGGTGCACACCACAGTGGAGGTTGCTGTTTGCAACCACCAATGGTGCTCCGTGTTAACATCAGTCCTTTGCTTTTGACATATTGAAACAGTGCCCCGCCCGGCCGACGCCATGGGTGGGTCGGCCTGGCGAGTGGCTGGTGGGCTGCTAAAGCCTGTCCCGCCACGGTATGGAATTGGCAGCGATTAGAACTGTGTTCGAATTGCTGTTTTTTCTATAAAAAAATGGTGTCTGGTGGCGGGGCCTTGAGGGCCAGCCGACATCGACACAACGCGCGAGGTTGTTGACGTTATTAGCTTTGACCTAGCCACAAGCTATAACCGCTCAGGGTTCCCCTCTCCGCAGGGGATTTTGGTCATCTGCTGGAGCGCAGGCGGTATTGTGCTAGGCCCCACACCGCCTCACACCGCGCAGCCAGAAGAAGAGAGAGCACGGCCTCGTCAGCGGCGATGACGAGGCCCTCAACAGGCGGCCATGTTTCCCCCGCCAGAGGTATCCTGGGCGTTGATTCGACAGGTGTCCACAAGGCCGACAGCCTTGGCGGCCGAGGGATCGGCCATGTTGGATGGGCTCGGCTTGAACAACAAGCCGTCGCCGTCCTGCCGCGAGCAGCCCGCTCTCCGATCACTCCCTCCCCCAACACCAGCGGAAAAAGGGGGCTCTGATTGTTTCCTTTGGCTGCGGGCCGCGTGCCTTCGTTGAAGCGCGGGCGGCCCCACCTTTCGCTTCTCATGGGGACAGGGGCTGACACCCAGTTGATGGCTGAGCCTGGGTCTGTCCGTGAGAATGTTGTGCTGTCAAGCGGCTCCCACACCATAAGCTGTGTTGGTTGAGCCTGGTGTTACGTCTGTCAACTATAAGTGTTGTCAGCAGGGGGGCTCGAAACCTTTTGAGGCACACAGTGCGGGCTTCCCCGGCCTCGCCTTCGCCAGGCCAGGTATCATGTTGGTACCTCCCACTCCCGCGAGATCGGCAGTGGTCTGAAATGAAGAGGTGCGCGTGATTTAGGTGGTAGTAATATCACTGCAGGGCTACGGTGTGTAGGAACCCATGGGGTCCTCACACCTTGCATGTCCGGCTGCAGAACAACTCCTCAGGCGCGGCCGGGGGTGGATGTTCCGGGACCTTTGGTCTCCGCTGTTTTCTCGATTGAGCAGAGGGGCTGTTGATTGATACGGCTAGTGGCGGTATGTGAATATATCCGCATGCTGTCGCTGGCCGTGTCGATTGGTGGTTTTGCTGTTTGGTTGGGGGAGGGGTGGGGGCCGGGGGTCTTGGGATGTCTATCCCCGGTTGTGTATTTTTTGGAGGTGGGTTTCCCTAGTGGAAGAAGTTGTACAACAGACGCGTAAGAGGCCTGTCTGTTGTATAACAATGATGTTGTTGTTGTCATTGTTGTTATTATTTATTATTGTTTATTTAAAAATACGTATGAGAAAAAATGAACAGTGTAAACAATATCATTAACTCTGAATATAAAAATATGAGAAAAGCAAACAAGACGCGGTCTCGGACTGGTGGGGGCCCCTGATTCGAGGTCTTGGTGAATCGGAGTGTTAAAGAGGCATGATGCTCTGGCTCGCTGGGGCGCCGGATTTGGGGTCCTCACGGGGTAGGGACCTTGGTTGTCGATACTGGAGATGACGGGTGCTCAAGTAATCTCGCCTTATGGTACATACATGTGGGTATATGCATGTATATATGTATATATATGTATGTGTGTATGTATATGTATATATATATATATATTCTTATTAATTTATATATTTAATTTATACATGACTATTTTATTTTTCATTATTCTGATTTAACTGATGGTTTTGTCATTGTCGTTATTATTATTATTATTATTATTATTATTATTACTGTTATTGTCCTGTGATGTCTTGTTTATTAGTATTGTTATTGTATTGTATTGTCTTGTTTTATGTTGAAAAGGGAAAATAAAGAAACTATTTGAAAAAAAAAGAACAACTCCTCAGCATGTTCTGGAGGGGTGTTCAGTGGGGGGGCTTTTGTCCCCTAGATTGATGTCAGCTTCCCCCGTATCAAACCGGCCCTTTCTGTCGGGGTCCCCCCTTGGGTGCGATTGCCTCGTGGGTAGTGTCAGGTTCCGACCCGACTCCACGGAACGCTCTGCTCGCAAGGGTCCAGGGTTGGCTACGCACAGCGGGTGGGACCGGGCCAACTATCTACAGTTCCTGGTGGACCTGCGCCACATGGCGGCGGGTGCGTTGGGAGTGTCATCACATATGACTACGGCAGTACCATATGTCGAGGTGGATGGAGAGAACGCTGAGGCCGGGACTTGTGTTTACACAACCCCACCCGTTTTCGGGTTTGGTACAGACCCTATTGTCAGGGTCACCAGCAGTGACAGCTCTGGTCAACGAGATCCAATCTCTGTGGACGAAGCAAGCCATCGTTGTGGCGTTCTCCTCCCGGTGTTCTCTGGTACCTGAGAAATCGGGAGGGGGGGGGTGTCAGACCCATGCTGGACCTGTCCCATGGGAAGGTTCAGCATTTTTTTGGATCGTCTCCTACCTGTTGAACACTGTCAGGTGGGGGTCTGGTTCTCCTTCATAGACCTGTAGGATGCGTTTTCGCATCTCCGATCCATCCTAGGGCTTACATACGCTTCCTTTGCAGGGTTAGCGTATGAGTACCAGAGGCTGCCGTTCGGTTTTCTCTGGCTCCCCGCATCTTCACCAAGTGTGTGGAGGCCGCACTGGGGCCTCTGCGTCTTCAGGGGTTACGAAGTGTATTCTGCCCTGACGACGTTCTGGTCCTTCGCGGTCAAGGTGGATCGTTGGGTCTCGTACCAGGCAGGTCCCTACCAGCCTGGGGTTTGCTGTAGACTGGAAGTAGAGTACTCCTCTTCCCAGTCAACGGTTGGAGTGCTATGGGCATCCCTCTCAGAGCGTGTTGTCGACACGCTCGGGAGGTTCCGTCCTAGGACGGTTACGGCGCTGTCTCATGTCACGTTTTTCACCGACCCCTCCCTCGCTGGTGACGCGTCGGGCCAACGCAGTAGGGGGCAGCTGGCAAACCATGCTGCCCGGTCTGAGCTACGTTCAATGTGTTGGTATTGAAAGCGGTCCTTCTGGTCCTCAAACGGTGTTGATCAGGACGGACAATACGACGTCAGTGTCATATATCGACAGACAGGGAGGAGTACGCTCCCCCCGTCTGCACCAGGCGGCGGGCGGCTGGCTATGGGCGTCCTCCATCTGCGCGGCCTGAGGGCTCCCCACATCCCCGGCAGGGTGAATGTGGGTACAGGTGTACTGTCGCGGGGCGGTCCTCATCCTGACGGGTGGGGATTACGTCCGGACATAGCCAGGCAGGTCTGGGACCGATGCCGTGCCGCCTGGGATTCTTCCCCATACATCTGTTAGGTCAGTTGTTGGGACGGGTACGTTGAGGGGCGCAGGTTCTTGATCCTGATGGTGATACCATCCGGAATGCGCATGCTCTCTCCACTGTCGCGCTTACGCGGGCAGATGGCGTATGTTCCAAGTGTGGTGTAAGGCGGGGGGCCGGGACCCAGTCTCCTGCCCCCTGGATGCTGTCCTTAGTTACCTCCAGTCTCTCCTTGATAGACTGTCGGCTTCGATGGTGAGGGTATATGCAGCAGCTATATCCTCCTATCATGAGGGATTTGAGGGGGATGTCTTGTTCAGCCACCCTCTTGTGAAGCGTTTCCTGCTTGGCGCTCGACGCGTTAAGCCGGTGCAACGCTCTTTGGCTCCGAGTTGGGATCTTCAATTGGTCCTCGGTCGGTTGTCCTTGGCCCCGTTTGAGCCTCTTGAGCAAGCGCCGTTGGAACAGCTGTCGTTCAAGACCGCGTTCTTGCTGGCAGTCACCTCCGCTGAACGCGTGGGTGTGCTTTGTGCTCTCTCGGTACGACCAGAGTGCCTGTCTTTCGTTCCGATTGCGGTGCCACTCTGCGGCCTGATCCTGCCTTCGTGCCTGTAAATATCCAGAGTTCTTCCGCTCCAGGGATATTGTGGTTCAGGCGTTTCATCCGCCTCCTCACGCTAGTGAGTTAGATGCGGGCCTTCACCTGTCATGTCCGGTCCGTGCTTTTGGAATTACCTCAGCCGTACTCAGGACCTCGGGGTCACCGTTCAGCTTTTTGTCTGTCACGGTGGTTCTCATGCCAGTAAGGCACTATCGAACAACGCCTGTCCCATTGGTTGTGCGAGGGCATTGCCCTCTGCTACACGTTGGCCGGGCTGGATCCCCCTGGGGGCGTCAGGGCGCACTCCACTCGTGGGGTGGCTGCCTCTGCCGCTCTGCTGGGTGGGGCCTCGGTGGAGGACATCTGTGCTGCAGCTTCATGATCCTCCCCGGGCCCCTTTGTAAGGTTTTACCTCATGGACATGACCGGGGGTTCTGTCTCCCAGGCGGTTCTGGGGTCTGTGGCCTTTCCTGCTTCCCGTCCTTGGTGGTAGCAGGAGTGTGTGGGTATGGGCCACAGTGTGTTAGGTCACACGTGGTTCCGCCTGTGCTGTGTGTTCAAGGGGTTCTAGTTCCCTCTTGCTCGCACTCAGGTGGAGTTGACTGCGCCCCCCCTTCATTAGGAAGGATGGGGTGACGGGGCTCCCCAAACCCCTTGATGTGGGCTTACGGGTCCTCAAGGGGTGCATCTGTCGGGCCTCGCGTCCGCTCTAACCCATATCTCGATAGGCTTTAAGAGCGGGACGTGATGGCCAAGTACGATAATATAACGTAAGGTTATGTATATAACCTAGTTATATGAGTACTGGCTAAGCGTCCCGCTCTTAAGCGGCCCTGAGTTCCCTTTTGGAGGGATCTTTTACTGGAAACGGGATTTTTGGCGAGGAAGAGTGTTTGGTGACCAGGCCCACTGTCTTATAGGCTACGCCTCCATAGGGGCGGGACCCGGCAGGTGTAGGTGTACGTGTTTTTTTACATGAGATGAGGTATATCTCGATAGGCTTTAAGAGCGGGACACTTAGCCAGTACTCATATAACTAGGTTATATACATAACCTTACGTTAAGGGTGCTATAGAATAGATAACGTAAGATAACCTATTCCTTTATTGATCCCCTTGGGGAAATCTGGGCCACTATATATTGAAATTCTTTATTAGGAATAACCCCTTGAGATGAACCATCTCGTTTTCAAGGAGGTCCCAGATTACAAAATAATCATAGATTTACGACAAGATATTTTACAGACAGTTCAGACAACATCAATCAGACAAACGAACAAAACAAAGAACTAAACAAAACAAACAAAGAAAACACAATAGTAACAACTACAATAACAGTACACATAACACATAATTATTTATCATTGCGTCAATGAACTGTGATAATGATGAATGGTCAAAACATGAACAGGTAATCTCAAAGTGAGCGGAAAGAGCAGTTTTAAATAAGTGAAAAGATGTTATTGAACGGATATGAACAGGTAGATTGTTCCAGTCAGAAGGAGCCTTAAACTTAAATGATTTTTCTTGCCAACTGATGTAGACACAGTTGGAACTTATAACAAAATAAACCTGGGAGCAATGTCATAGTCGATGTATGGAAGTGTAAGGTTCCAAATACTGTTTAAGATACTGTTGGTACTGAAAATTAATACATTTGAAAACAAACTGCAGCCAATGCTGCTGTCTTCTTGATGTGGGAGATGGTAGATGTCGCACCAGCATGTCATTTATCCAATCAAGTGCGTTCCACATGGATAGATGGGAAGTAGGGAGGGGATACATGCAGCAACATGTAAACAATAGCATTCATTCAAATCATCAATAATATTTTTGGGGGGAAATTGTATTCCACATTTTTCTAAAAGCTCTGTTGACGTAAATTATTTTTAATAATTACTGTCTTTTACTGTTATGCTACTAAGTCATCTACCTTGTCTAATACTACTACCTACTATGCTAATACGTCTATTCTACCACCTACTATGTTAATATGTCTATTCTACCACCTACTATGCTAATATGTCTATATTACTACCTACTATGCTAATATGTCTATATTACTACCTACTATGCTAATATGCCTATATTACCACCTACTATGCTAATATGTCTTTACTACTAACTACTATGCTAATATGTCTATATTACTACCTACTATGCTAATATGTAGGGATGCTCGATATTGGCTTTTTTACCGATACCGATATACCGCTATTGTCCAACTCTTAATTTCCGATACCGATATCAACCGATACCGATATATGCAGGGTTTCCCCCCCCCCAAAAAACGGAAGAATTTCAGGTAATTAACATTACATATCTCTTGTGGAATTAACACAACATTATGCATACTTTTGACAATAAATAAAATCAGAATTTGTTCTTACTTGCTTGCCTGGGTAAATAAATATATATATATATTTTTTTTTAAACCGATACCGATATTTTCCGATATCACATTTTAATGGCAATATCGGTAGGCCGATAATATCGGACATCCCTACTAATATGCCTATATTACCACCTACTATGCTAATATGTCTTTACTACTAACTACTATGCTAATATGTCTATTAGGGGTGTAAAGGTACACGTTCCGTACCGAACCGAACAAGTTTCAGTGTGTACCGTACCGCACCGAACGGCTGTGTAGTGTACCTAACGGTATGTTAACCACTAACGACCGCCCACCGGGGGCTGTTTTTTTCACAATCTAATATAATTATTATTATTATTATAATTTTTCGATTATTAATTTCAATATAGAATATTCGTTGACAGCCCTACAAGTACAATTAGTTACTGCACACTACATCACCCCTGAGTGGAACATGGAAAGCCAAACTTTCCCCCACTGTACCGAAAACCTGTACCGAACCTTGACTTCAAAACCGAGGTACGTACCGTACCGTGGTTTTTGTGTACCGTTACACCCCTAATGTCTATACTACTCAACTGTAGCACTCAAGTTTGACACTGTTTGACGAACTATGCTACTGACCCTTAGCTGCCAGAGTTGTACCCTTCCTGCTGACCTGTTGTAGATAACTAATATTATCTATAGCACCTTTAAATCTCAATCTCCACACCAGGTGATGCGTGCAGAGGTGGAGGCCATGGCGGTCGCCCTGGCAGAGGCAGAGGAGGACATGGATGTGGATTCTGCCTTTGGGAGCAACCGGAGTGTCCTGGGCACCTCCTCCAGCGCCAGCCCCATGGAGGGCTCCCTGTACCCCCGCACGGACGGAGAGGAGGAGGAGGAGGAGGAAGAGGAGGAGGAAGAAGAAGAGGATGAAGAGGAAGAAGTGGTGAGCTGGGCCAGTGTGAGGATGCTGGGCGATAAGAAGAGGCAGCGAGCCACTAAGGAGGAGGATGAGGTCTACAGCCTGGTGCTGAAGGGGTGAGCTGCTCATTCTGTAAGATGTTACGTTACATTACATTACATTAGGAGGATGAGGTCGCTGCTCATTCTGTAAGACGTTACATTAGGAGGAGGAGGTCGCTGCTCATTCTGTAAGACGTTACATTACATTAGGAGGAGGAGGAGGAGGTCTACAGCCTGGTGCTGAAGGGGTGAGCTGCTCCTTCTGTAATGCTAATGTTATATTAGATTAGATTAGAATTAGATTTGATTAAAATGTATTGTCATCATACAGCACAAGTACAGTACAACGAAAAGAAGTTTGACATCCAACCAGAGTACAAATGTAACAGTAAAGTAGGTGCGGCTGGGTGGCGCAGCGGACATTGCGCTCGTCACCAATGCAAGAGACATAGGGTTCGACTCCGGCTGTCGGCGTTGCCTCCGGCTTGGGCCAGTCGTCATACTGACTCAATTGGCAGAGTTAGCGAGTGGAAGTCGATTGGTGGTAATCTGGACGTTGTGGACAGCGACTCCTACAGGTCGGTAGGGAGACGCCTGCACAGCAGAGACAGGAAATGGCGGGGGTAGTGTGAGCCTCCCACACGTTACAATGTGCCAATGAGAGTCCGCGCTGGCATGTGAAAAGATGTGACAGGACAGAAGGAGGGGAGATGCAGACTCTACAAAAATTGAAAGAAAGATACGGACTAGAGAATAGGGACCACTTTAGATATTTACAGATTAGGGACTATTATAACAAGGAAATAAAGCAAGATAGAGACAAAGAACAGAATGGGGTAATTAAGATAATGGTAAAGTCATACGAAGGACGGAAGGGGAGGGTGATATCAGCACTATATCAGGCAATAATGGACAGTAAGGGAAATACGACATTGTATGTAAAAGAAAAGTGGGAAAGAGAGTTGGAAATAGAGATAACAGAGGAGGAATGGTATGACACATGTAAGACACAACAAACAACCACAGGATCAAGGATATGGAGGGAGTTTGGGTGGAGAAATATAATTAGATACTTTATAACACCAGAAATACAGGGCAATTACACACCAGCAAAGAAAACATGTTGGAGGGAGTGTGGACAGGAAGGGGTGAACCATACACACATATTCTGGGGATGTCAGAAGATAAGGCACTACTGGGAAGAGATAGGAGGGATAATAAATGAAATAATAGGATACGAAATACCCCAGGGAGGCCAAGTGTTGTATTTGGGGAATCTGTCACAGGAAGGAATCCAAGGGGAAGACAAATATTTGATTAAGATATTGATAGTGGCAGCCAAAAAAGCTCTAACTAAACTGTGGTACAAGGTAGAAGTGCCGACAAAGGATCAATGGATAGAGTTGGTAGAGGGGATACAGGAAATGGAGAGAATCACACATCTGCTGGAGGCTGCAAGAAGAAAAGTTTGAATGGAAATGGGGAAAATGGGAAGAATACAGGAGGGGAAGTAACGACATCACAGAGGTTTGAAAAGGATACAAGGAAATTAATAAAAATGTAAATAAATAATGCAAATGTAGAATGGACCGAAGGACCCATGTCACACTTTTTCTTTACTCATTTGTTGTCTATTTGTTTTAATTTATGTACTGTGTATTGTCTATGAATGTTGTCTATGTATGTTGTTGGAGAAATGAAAATAAAAATGTAAGTTTAAAAAAAAAGAAAAGATGTGACAGGCTGCCTCCTCGTGTATCGGAGGGGACACGTGATGCAAGGCTTCTATCCTCCCTACAACCGGCCAGTGGGGGGCATATGCGAGCAACATTCAAGACAGGGGAGGGGATAATTGGCACAGCGGGTAATTGGGATGGGAGAAAAATTGAAAAAGAGGAGAAAAAGTGGATCAAAAAAAGAAATGTAACAGTAAAGTGTAATAGCAATGCAATGTACAGGTATACACAACTGTGTATAAAATATATAAATGAGTAATAGTGCTAATTAGTAGTATAGATACTACTACTACGACTACTACTACAACTACTAGTATTATTACTACTACTATTACTACTACAATGTTTACTACAACTACTAGTATTACTATTACTACTACTACTACTACTACTACTACTACTACTACTACTACTACTACTACTCCTACTACTACTACTACTACAACTACTAGTATTACTACCACTACTACAACTACTAGTATTACTACTACTACTACTACTACTACTACTACTACTACTACTACTACTACTACTACTACTACTACTACTACTACTACTACTACTACTACTACAACAACAACAACTACTAGTATTACTACTACTACTACTACAACAACTACTAGTATTACTACTACTACTACAACTACTAGTATTATTATTACTACTACTACTACTACTACTACTACTACTACTACTACTACTACTACTACTACTACTACTACTAGTATTACTACTACTACTACTACTACTACTACTACTACTACTACTACTACTACAACAACTACTAGTATTACTACTACTACTACAACTACTAGTATTATTATTACTACTACTACTACTACTACTACTACTACTACTACTACTACTACTACTACTACTACTACTACTACTACTACAACAACTACTAGTATTACTACTACTACTACAACTACTAGTATTATTATTACTACTACTACTACTACTACTACTACTACTACTACTACTACTACTACTACTACTACTACTACTACTACTACTACTACTACTACAAGTACTAGTATTATTATTATTACTACTACTACTACTACTACTACTACTACTACTACCCCCCCCCCCCCCCCCCCCCCACAATAATAGATGCCACATGTACTTTGGTAGAACACTTTTCACACCAACTTTTCTGGATCATGTTGAGTAACCGGGTCATGATTTCTGGAAAGAGAGACATTGCTGTTGAGAGTATTTATTTGGTGCTCGAAGTGACGGCAGCCAACTCTATGGCGGATGTCTCCAAAAGGTGGCAAATCACCTGGATGGATAGCACTGGGTGCTAGAGGAAAATATGTTTTATGTTATGTTTATAGTATATAGTATACATATTTATTTTATGTTGGGTGATTTAAGGTGCTGTAAGTGGTCTAGTAGAAGTAGATGTTTTTATTTGTCATCAGATTAACACACACACATGCGATGGGCGACCCACAGGAACACACACACACACACGCACTGAGTCGCTGACGAAATGTTCTCTGCACCTCCCATCCCGTCGTCCTTCCCCCCCCAAGGGCAGCCGGGAAATACCACTTACAGCTCCTTTAACTGTAAATCAAAACCAGCATCAACATTAAAAATGACTTATAAAGGGTCGGTCAGGTGGCGTAACGGAGATTGCGTTCGTCACCAACCCTGGAGCGGCTGGATTCGCCTGTTCGAGTCCAGCTCACAGCTCCGGGGTTGTCACCAGCTTGGCTGGCCGTTCACACTAATACAATTGGCAGTATCAGAGGGTGGGAGAAGCTGGCGGGGTGGGTCCGGGTCGTTGTAAACAGCGACTCCTACAGTTCGGTCGGGCGCCTGCTAAGCACGGATAGGATCTAAGTGGGATAGTGTGATCCTTCCACACGCTACGCCCTCTCAGTGAGAATCCGCGCTGCCAGGTGAAAAGAAGCGGTTGATTGGCTGGACGTGGATGGGAGAAAATCGGAGGAAAAAGGAGGGGGAAAAAAGATTAAAAAAAAAATAAAAATAAAATGACTTATAAAAGCCACGTGTTTCCCTCTCAGTCCCTTACCGCATCGAAGTGACGTCCAGACGCCTCTCAAGTCCCCAGGCTCTGTCTGCAGCTTGGATTCCTTCAGCCACCACTTTGAGTACATCATCGAGTCACACCGGGCCAAAGGCACCTCCTACACCAGCCTGGACAGCGTAGACCTGATGACCAGCGGCCCGCCCGTCTTCACCTTTGACCTCCCCACCTTGACCCCGGAAATCCAGGTTTGAGAGGTTACTTTGTTTCAAATAGGTGTCAGTATGACGTGCAATCTCATAAAGAATCTTAATATATTCTGATTACAATGAATCCTAATTAATTATGATATATGGTTATGATGTCAGTATGTGTCAATTCTGTGTATAAACACTGATTATACAGTATAAATGAAAGTGGTACAGTCATAATGGAGGTTTGGCAGGTGTAATCGCCCACTTGTTCATCTTGTGTACAATGATGAACACGTTTCTAAAATTTGGGATCAATAATGTGAACTAAATACAGTGTACGTCTGTGTATGAGTCTGTGTTTGCATCTGTTTCCCTATCTGTCTCTCTGTGCATACTGTCTGTGTGTGTGCATACTGTCTGTGTACATACTGTCTGTCTGTGTGCATACTGTCTGTCTGTGTACATACTGTCTGTCTGTGTGCATACTGTCTGTCTGTGTACATACTGTCTGTCTGTGTGCATACTGTCTGTCTGTGTACATACTGTCTGTCTGTATGCATACTGTCTGTGTATATACTGTCTGTCTGTGTATATACTGTCTGTCTGTGTGCATACTGTCTGTCTGTGTGCATACTGTCTGTGTACATACTGTCTGTCTGTATGCATACTGTCTGTGTACATACTGTGTGTCTGTGTGCATACTGTCTGTGTGCATACTGTCTGTCTGTATGCATACTGTCTATGTATATACTGTCTGTCTGTGTGCATACTGTCTGTCTGTGTGCATACTGTCTGTCTGTGTGCATACTGTCTGTCTGTGTGCATACTGTCTGTCTGTGTGCATACTGTCTGTCTGTGTGCATACTGTCTGTCTGTGTGCATACTGTCTGTCTGTGTACATACTGTCTGTCTGTGTGCATACTGTCTGTGTATATACTGTCTGTCTGTGTGCATACTGTCTGTCTGTGTGCATACTGTCTGTCTGTGTGCATACTGTCTGTCTGTGTGCATACTGTCTGTCTGTGTGCATACTGTCTGTGTACATACTGTCTGTCTGTGTGCATACTGTCTGTGTACATACTGTCTGTCTGTATGCATACTGTCTGTGTATATACTGTCTGTCTGTGTGCATACTGTGTGTGTGTGTGTGATGTACCAACATTACAGAGTCAGATCCGAGAGAGTGCTAAGCAGATCATTGAGCTGAGCTTTGCCCCGTTGACCAAATCGGAGTCTCCTGGTCTGTCGGAGACGTCGCGCTCGGAGACCACCCTGCCCGCTCTGGGCCTGGGGCTGAAGGGAGGCTCGAAGGACGACTGCCTGTCCAGAGGCAGGACCAGGCCAGAGAGAGACTCGTGGCGCAAGGCCAACCTGAAGGACAGCTTCCGCAAGGCCAACTCCGTCCCCTCGCTGAACAGCAGTGCAAGGTGAGTGCATTCTGGTCAGCTGGGTTCCTGCAACTGATTGATTGATTGATTGAAAACTTTATTAACAGATTGCAGAATGGGTACAATACAGTACAGCTCAATACACACAATTGTTAAGGGGATGCAGACCAGAGAAAGACTTTCGTCTTGTTTACATCAGGGTCCCCCATTTTCAATTCATCAGGACATATATGACATGACAGTACTGCTACATCTATACATTTATGACAACAACATTGTGATATAAAAAGAGTCCAGAAAATAGTATATACATTTGACGTAAAAACTGTACATTGGGGGAGGTTGGGTAGGTGGGTGGCTGGGGGGGGGGGGGGGCTGTACATTGGAGGTGGTTCGGTGGGTGGGGTGGGGGGGGGGGGGGGGGGGGGGGGCAGGAGGGGTGGGGGGGGGGAACACTGTACAACTGTACAACGGTGGAAGAAGAACACAGTTCCTTTACTAGAGTAGAAATACCCAGATAAATGAGTACTCTGGTAAAAGTGAAAGTCATCCATTCAAATTCTACTTAAGTAAAAGTACATTAGAGAAGTATTTGCTAGGGCGGCTACGTGGCGTAGTGGGCAAGGCTGGAGACGCTGGGCTCGTCAGTTCGAGCCCAGCGCTCCACATTTGCTTTCAGTTTAGCTGGTCGTCCGTACTAATACACATTGGCCGTATTAGGGGGTGGGAAACTGATGGGTGGGGATCGGGCGTTGTGGACAGCGACTCCTACAGGTCGGTTGGTACACAGCAGTCTTTAGTACACACAGCAGTCTTTAGTTCACACATCAGTCTTTAGTTCACACAGCAGTCTTTAGTACACACAGCAGTCTTTAGTACACACAGCAGTCTTTAGTATACACAGCAGTCTTTAGTACACACAGCAGTCTTTAGTACACACAGCAGTCTTTAGTATACACAGCAGTCTTTAGTACACACAGCAGTCTTTAGTACACACAGCAGTCTTTAGTTCACACAGCAGTCTTTAGTTCACACAGCAGTCTTTAGTTCACACAGCAGTCTTTAGTACACACATCAGTCTTTAGTTCACACAGCACTCTTTAGTACACACAGCAGTCTTTAGTTCACAAAGCAGTCTTTAGTTCACACAGCAGTCTTTAGTACACACAACAGTCTTTAGTTCACACAGCACTCTTTAGTACACACAGCAGTCTTTAGTTCACACAGCAGTCTTTAGTTCACACAGCAGTCTTTAGTACACACAGCAGTCTTTAGTTCACACAGCAGTCTTTAGTTCACACAGCAGTCTTTAGTACACACAGCAGTCTTTAGTATACACAGCAGTCTTTAGTATACACAGCAGTCTTTAGTTGACACAGCAGTCTTTAGTTCACACAGCAGTCTTTAGTTCACCTAGCAGTCGTTAGTTCACACAGTAGTCTTTAGTTCACACAGCAGTCTTTAGTTCACCTAGCAGTCTTTAGTTCACACAGCAGTCTTTAGTTCACACAGCAGTCTTTAGTTCACCTAGCAGTCTTTAGTTCACACAGCAGTCTTTAGTTCACACAGCAGCCTGTAGTTCACACAGCAGTCTTTAGTACACACAGCAGTCTTTAGTTCACACAGCAGTCTTTAGTTCACCTAGCAGTCTTTAGTACACACAGCAGTATTTAGTTCACACAGTAGTCTGATTGATTTAATTGATTGATTGATTGATTGATTGATTGATTGAAAACTTTTTTAACAGATTGCAGAATGGGTACAATACATACAGCTCAATACACACAATTGTTAAGGGGATGCAGTCCAGAGAAAGACTTTCGTCTTGTTTACATCAGGGTCCCCCATTTTCAATTCATCATATCAACATACATGACATACAGATAGACAGTACTGCTACATCTATACATTTATGACATACCAGATTTACAAATACAGTACTGTATACTCTTTAGTTCACAAAGCAGTCTTTACTACACACAGCAGTCTTTATCTGCATATAATCCTTTTTACATATCTGTAGATACTATATCTGTATATCCCTTACCTACTCTTATGAGTTACCTACTAGCTTACTCTAGTAGGTAAGATATGTTAATTACAGCTCTGTGGAATGATGTCGATGAGAAAATAGCAATAGGCTACTATGTCTTATAGGGACTGATCACTTCAGTAATTAACACAACACAAGGATTCAATGTTCCCGATGACATCACTGGTGGCCATATTCAAACTCAATTACTCTCAATAACTAAATTAATGTGTGCATAACATTTCTGGATGTGTGTGAGATTATGTGCAAAATAAATCAACATTGATGAAGTGCCCTTTAACAACAGAGAGACTGTTCTCTCTTCTACACAGATGTACCCCCCCCCTCTCTCTCTCTCTCTCTCTCTCGCTCTCTCTCTCTCTCTCTCTCTCTCTCTCTCTCTCTCTCTCTCTCTCTCTCTCTCTCTCTCTCTCTCTCTCAGACCTGACAAACTGAGAGCATCTTGCTAGTGATTAGAAGCACATGGCTATGGTGTATGTGAATTTAAACTAGAGGTTACAAGATGATAGATAACGTGGCCCTGTAGATTGTGCTAATATAGATTCCCATTTGTTTTTAATTGTGACTGAATGGAGCTTCTGTTATGGGGTCTATCCTACAGGAATATGCTTGTGCCACTAGATGGCGCCAGAGAGACACTTATTCTGTAGATTAAGTTCCTTGTGTGCATATACTGAGAAGTGTGTGTGTGTGTGTGTGTGTGTGTGTGTGTGTGTGTGTGTGTGTGTGTGTGTGTGTGTGTGTGTGTGTGTGTGTGTGTGTGTGTGTGTGTGTGTGTGTGTGTGTGTGTGTGTGTGTGTGTGTGTGTGTGTGTGTGTGTGTGTGTGTGTGTGTGTGTGTGTGTGTGTGTGTGTGTGTGTGTGTGTGTGTGTGTGTGTGTGTGTGTGTGCGTGCGTGCGTGTGTGTGTGTGTGTATTTGCAGGCGTACCTTCACAGCGTGGGGTTTCTGTGGAGCTCTTCTGGGGTTGACATGTCACATGTCTTTGATTATAGAGTGGGTTACATACTGTAACAGTCACAAATGTGTTATTATTTATTTGCAGTGCCATGTTTAGTCACTAAGTGGCGCTCCATTGTTTGTACCTGATGTAACAACCGGTTTCATTTTATTTGTCCTCTCTGGTGCTACTACCTCTCTGGTGCTACTAGTCCTCTCTGGTGCTACTAGTCCTCTCTGGTGCTACTACCTCTCTGGTGCTACTACCTCTCTGGTGCTACTAGTCCTCTCTGGTGCTACTAGTCCTCTCTGGTGCTACTACCTCTCTGGTGCTACTACCTCTCTGGTGCTACTACCTCTCTGGTGCTACTACCTCTCTGGTGCTACTAGTCCTCTCTGGTGCTACTAGTCCTCTCTGGTGCTACTACCTCTCTGGTGCTACTAGTCCTCTCTGGTGCTACTAGTCCTCTCTGGTGCTACTAGTCCTCTCTGGTGCTACTACCTCTCTGGTGCTACTAGTCCTCTCTGGTGCTACTAGTCCTCTCTGGTGCTACTACCTCTCTGGTGCTACTAGTCCTCTCTGGTGCTACTACCTCTCTGGTGCTACTAGTCCTCTCTGGTGCTACTACCTCTCTGGTGCTACTAGTCCTCTCTGGTGCTACTACCTCTCTGGTGCTACTAGTCCTCTCTGGTGCTACTACCCAGGTGGCCAAAAAGTTCCGGCCCATTAATGGCCTGTATCCGGCAGGCCGGAAGAAATTAATCGGCCCAAGTCCGGTTGCCAGAGTCGGCCAAGTAGGCGGCAATGACTGACCGAGTACACTGGGCCAGGTCCGGGGTTGCCGGAAGCGGTGAACGTCCGGAATTGGCGGAATCGGCCCAGTAGGCGGCAATGACTGACTGGCCGATTGCGGCCCGAGTACACTGGGCCATGTCCGGGGTTGCCGGAAGCGGTGAACGTCCGGTTGCCTAAAGCAGCCCAGATGCGGCCCAAACACACTGGGCCAGGTCTGGTTGCCCGAAGCCTAGCCGACACTGCCAATGCAATGGTACTACACAGTAAATTCCGCAGAGTACATTTGACTCAAACTGAGTACATTTGATTCAAACTGAGTAAAGAAATTTTACTCAGTTTGAGTGAAATGTACTCAGTTTGAGTCAAATTTACTTTGCGGAATTTACTGTGTACCCAGTATTCTGCCAGAGCTACTCCACTATCTGCCTATGACCATACATTACCGGAAATACAGTAGGAAATGGTTGATTAGTAATACAATGCCACATATTTAAGGACCCTTCCCTTTACCAATGGAGTATTGGCATGTCCCTCATTGAACAATTCAGAAGTTTACATGCTGTCTCCTACCTCACTGAAATATATTCTCAGTGTATGTGCACATTGTACACAATATACACCATTCTGCAGTGAAGCTCAAATATCAAGTAAAGTAACAATTACCCCCATACATGCTACTTTGTCCAGTTAAAAATGACAACTTGAATAGATATTTAAACATTTATTAACAAAAAAATATCACATCCTCCTCTCTGAACCCAACGACAAAGCCTCCAATGAAATTAACCCATTGTTCCCCTGCAACAGCTTCTCCCACAGGGGATCTTTGATTAAACACCTGCTATCAGAAGAATATAGACAGTCAGAAAAAAAGTTCACTGTTTACTACTTAAGTACATTTAAAAGTAGAAACTTTGACTTTTACTCAAGTGTGTACTTTCACTTAAACTTTCATGTTAGTCTAGCTTAGCAAATTTTTTTAGGAGAATTAATACAAAAACCGAGTGATATGGCCGTTCAGTTGTAAATGAAAGCCTGCATTTAGTAAGACGTTGTTTATAAATGTCTTTTGGTTTGGTTATGAATGAATGACAGCATCTCTATAGCACAGCTCTATTACTAGGACATAAAGTGCTTTGGAATGACTGTATACATCATTCACAACGGGTGGCCCCAGCAGGAATCAAACCCCTAACCGTGACAGTGTTAGTGCCATGCTCGGAGTGCCAAGCACAAGACCCCAATGTTATGCGGGGCTCTGCTCATAGGCGGGCGGCTCGTGGCGTGGCTCGTAGTCCTGGTTGTAGAAGCAACCGTCGCCCTCCATGGAGACCCCCCTCCTCCCGCGTCACCCCAGCGAGGTGGCGGGTGGCGACCCTGACGAGGTGAGCCATGGTGGGGTGGCGGGGGGCCGGCAGGGGGAGGCCCCTGGCCCTGGGGGGGGCTCCGGAGAAAAGCGCCAGGGGGCCGGGCCGGGAGGCGCCCCTGGGGCACCCCGGGAGGCGTGGGCATAGCCTTACGGACCACGGGGGAATAGGTGACGTGGGGGCGTAGCGTGGCGGGGGTCTGGGGGAGCTGTCGCCGGCCCCGGCGAGGCGGTGGGGAGGCGAGACTGTCTATTATATGTATATTTCTCTCCCACCCACCCCCTCCTAATGTACAGTCTCCTCCCCACTGTATGTATATATTCTCTCCCCATCATATGTATATATTCTCTCCCCACCGTTCTCTTGGTGTAAAAAGTTTAAGACCAGGGTGAGGCCTGGCTATGGATGGCTTTGAAGGTGAGGAGTAGTGTTTTGAAGTTAATGCGTTCCTTGATCGGGAGCCAGTGGAGGGAGTGGAGGACAGGAGTGATGTGTTCGCGGGACCGGGTGTTAGTGAGGAGGCGGGCAACTGAGTTTTGGACCATCTGCAGTTTATGGAGGGAGCGGGAGGTGATGCCAGTGAGGAGGGAGTTACAGTAGTCCAGGAGGGAAAAGATGAAGGCGTGTATGAGGGATTCAGCAGCAGGGGGTAGAGGCAGTGACGGATTTTGGCAATGTTGCAGAGGTGAAAATATGAAGTTTTGACAATGGAGCGGACATGGGGTCAAATGAGAGGGTGGGGTCGAGGATGACACCGAGGTTGCGGACTAGGGGGGAGGGGGTGATGGTGGAGTCATTGATGGTGAGTGTGATGTAATACAATAATTTATACTGTAGCATTACAAACCATTTGACAGCCAGGTCCTGCACCTCCGTTCTTGTCCTCTAGGAGCCATCGCAGCATGGCCAAGACCTTCCTCATCCAGCATACTGTCCGCGTGTAGCTTATTGCCAGCGGAAGAGTGCAAGAATGCTTCCGCATTCGTCACCGCACGCCAGTACGGTAATGCGCGTTTCCTTTCGCCCCGCTCAGACAAATGCATGTAGTACATTGCAACACAATGCAGCATTTCCGCGGCTGTCTTTAACTAGCAGGACGCTAGTGGGCTAGTCGCTAAAATATATAATTGTACCAACACAGATATTAGGCAGTACACACATTGTCCTGCAATACATGTACAGTGAATGCACAGCTACATTCGCCATATATTTCTATCGCTGCTGCGGTCTACAGTGAAATGCAATATTATTATTATTATTGTAAAGATTATCATTACAATCGCAGCCTGGAGGCAATGTTACAAGTGTACGAGGGTTGTGTGCAAAGAGCACAGCCTCTCAATTTGCACAACGTGCACAAAATAATAATTGTAATGATCTTTACAATAATAATAATATTGCATTTCACTGTAGACCGCAGCAGCGATAGAAATATATGGCGAATGTAGCTGTGCATTCACTGTACATGTATTGCAGGACAATGTGTGTACTGCCTAATATCTGTGTTGGTACAATTATATATAAAACGATATATATATTTGAGCGACTAGCCCACTAGCGAGGCAACCTCCTGCACCATCGCAGCAGCGCCGAGCGTGGTGATACAAGCGGGCTGCTCTGAGGAAGTTTCTTTCAAGTTTCTTTAATAGTTGTCATACAGAAGTACAGAATACTTTTATACAAAATGCTTCTTACTGTTGCGCTCCAGAGACTGTGCAAGACAAGATAAGTATGAAATAAAATAACATAGTAAAATTAGAAGTAAGAAAAATTAGGTCACAGTGTTCAGTTTAGACATATGTACAATGTTCGATGCAGAATAGACGTAGTTACCATACAATATACAATACTGTGCAGTGTACTAATATACAATACTATATAGTGCAAGGCAGAAATGGAGAAATGAGACGAGGTGCAATTTAGGTACAATTCACAGTAGGTGTACGAGTTGTAGTGCAAATCCTTTATCAATAAATATAAAGTGTAAGTGTGTTTGTGTGATCTAAAGTGTGGAGAGTGGGTGCTGCAGTGTGTTGTTTGTTTGAGTGAGTGTGTGCGTGTGGGTGTGTGTGCTGTGTGCATTTGATGGTTGTTGCATAGTGATTATTGTTCGTTTAGCAGCCTGATGGCCTGGGGATAGAAGCTTCTTCTGAGTCTTTCTGTGCTCGCCTTAAGACTCCGGTATCGCTTGCCTGACCGCAGCAGTTCAAAGAGGCAGTTGTTCGGGTGGCTCGAGTCCTTAATAATTCTCTTAGCCTTCCCCTTGCACCGCTTGTTGTAAATGTTCTGGAGGGTGGGAAGCCCCCCTCCAATTGTGCGTTCGGCTGAACGTGTCACTCTTTGTAGTCTGCTACGGTCTTGTGCAGTGCTATTCCCAAACCAGGAGGTGATGTTGCCGGTCAGGATGCTCTCTATTGTACATGAGTAGAAGTTCCTAAGGATCTTCTGACTGACTTGGAACTTCCTTAGGCGCCTGAGGAAGTAGAGGCGTTGTCGTGCCTTCTTCACAACACTGTCAATGTGTGTGGTCCATGTCAAGTCCTCGGATATGTGGGCTCCGAGGTACTTGAAACTGAATTTATAGCATTGAAAATAATTACTTTGAAAATCATGTATCTGAATTTTTTTGCTCCGAATTTACCTATGTGAAATAAAAATTCAATGTAAAAAATTCAAATGTATAATAAAATTCAATGTAAAAAATTCGATGCATAATTGCGGTGTATAAAATTCGATGTAAAAAACCATCATCCGGGCTACCCAGACAGGATAAGCAATCGAGCCTGGATGCAATCGAATTGACTTCTGGCCTATCACTGCACGGCTTTGTCAGTCATGTGATCACACCAACCCGGGAGAAAGATGGCGGTATATACATACGTTGGGGAGAGAATATACATACGGTGGGGAGGAGACTGTACATTAGGAGGGGGTGGGTGGGAGAGAAATATACATACGGTGGGGAGAGAATATATACATACGGTGGGGAGGAGACTGTACATTAGGAGGGGGTGGGTGGGTGGGAGAGAAATATACATATGGTGGGGAGAGAATATATACATACGGTGGGGAGGCGAGACTGTCTATTATATGTATATTTCTCTCCCACCCACCCCCTCCTAATGTACAGTCTCCTCCCCACTGTATGTATATATTCTCTCCCCATCATATGTATATATTCTCTCCCCACCGTTCTCTTGGTGTAAAAAGTTTAAGACCAGGGTGAGGCCTGGCTATGGATGGCTTTGAAGGTGAGGAGTAGTGTTTTGAAGTTAATGCGTTCCTTGATCGGGAGCCAGTGGAGGGAGTGGAGGACAGGAGTGATGTGTTCGCGGGACCGGGTGTTAGTGAGGAGGCGGGCAACTGAGTTTTGGACCATCTGCAGTTTATGGAGGGAGCGGGAGGTGATGCCAGTGAGGAGGGAGTTACAGTAGTCCAGGAGGGAAAAGATGAAGGCGTGTATGAGGGATTCAGCAGCAGGGGGTAGAGGCAGTGACGGATTTTGGCAATGTTGCGGAGGTGAAAATATGAAGTTTTGACAATGGAGCGGACATGGGGTCAAATGAGAGGGTGGGGTCGAGGATGACACCGAGGTTGCGGACTAGGGGGGAGGGGGTGATGGTGGAGTCATTGATGGTGAGTGTGATGTAATACAATAATTTATACTGTAGCATTACAAACCATTTGACAGCCAGGTCCTGCACCTCCGTTCTTGTCCTCTAGGAGCCATCGCAGCATGGCCAAGACCTTCCTCATCCAGCATACTGTCCGCGTGTAGCTTATTGCCAGCGGAAGAGTGCAAGAATGCTTCCGCATTCGTCACCGCACGCCAGTACGGTAATGCGCGTTTCCTTTCGCCCCGCTCAGACAAATGCATGTAGTACATTGCAACACAATGCAGCATTTCCGCGGCTGTCTTTAACTAGCAGGACGCTAGTGGGCTAGTCGCTAAAATATATAATTGTACCAACACAGATATTAGGCAGTACACACATTGTCCTGCAATACATGTACAGTGAATGCACAGCTACATTCGCCATATATTTCTATCGCTGCTGCGGTCTACAGTGAAATGCAATATTATTATTATTATTGTAAAGATTATCATTACAATCGCAGCCTGGAGGCAATGTTACAAGTGTACGAGGGTTGTGTGCAAAGAGCACAGCCTCTCAATTTGCACAACGTGCACAAAATAATAATTGTAATGATCTTTACAATAATAATAATATTGCATTTCACTGTAGACCGCAGCAGCGATAGAAATATATGGCGAATGTAGCTGTGCATTCACTGTACATGTATTGCAGGACAATGTGTGTACTGCCTAATATCTGTGTTGGTACAATTATATATAAAACGATATATATATTTGAGCGACTAGCCCACTAGCGAGGCAACCTCCTGCACCATCGCAGCAGCGCCGAGCGTGGTGATACAAGCAGGCTGCTCTGAGGAAGTTTCTTTCAAGTTTCTTTAATAGTTGTCATACAGAAGTACAGAATACTTTTATACAAAATGCTTCTTACTGTTGCGCTCCAGAGACTGTGCAAGACAAGATACGTATGAAATAAAATAACATAGTAAAATTAGAAGTAAGAAAAATTAGGTCACAGTGTTCAGTTTAGACATATGTACAATGTTCGATGCAGAATAGACGTAGTTACCATACAATATACAATACTGTGCAGTGTACTAATATACAATACTATATAGTGCAAGGCAGAAATGGAGAAATGAGACGAGGTGCAATTTAGGTACAATTCACAGTAGGTGTACGAGTTGTAGTGCAAATCCTTTATCAATAAATATAAAGTGTAAGTGTGTTTGTGTGATCTAAAGTGTGGAGAGTGGGTGCTGCAGTGTGTTGTTTGTTTGAGTGAGTGTGTGCGTGTGGGTGTGTGTGCTGTGTGCATTTGATGGTTGTTGCATAGTGATTATTGTTCGTTTAGCAGCCTGATGGCCTGGGGATAGAAGCTTCTTCTGAGTCTTTCTGTGCTCGCCTTAAGACTCCGGTATCGCTTGCCTGACCGCAGCAGTTCAAAGAGGCAGTTGTTCGGGTGGCTCGAGTCCTTAATAATTCTCTTAGCCTTCCCCTTGCACCGCTTGTTGTAAATGTTCTGGAGGGTGGGAAGCCCCCCTCCAATTGTGCGTTCGGCTGAACGTGTCACTCTTTGTAGTCTGCTACGGTCTTGTGCAGTGCTATTCCCAAACCAGGAGGTGATGTTGCCGGTCAGGATGCTCTCTATTGTACATGAGTAGAAGTTCCTAAGGATCTTCTGACTGACTTGGAACTTCCTTAGGCGCCTGAGGAAGTAGAGGCGTTGTCGTGCCTTCTTCACAACACTGTCAATGTGTGTGGTCCATGTCAAGTCCTCGGATATGTGGGCTCCGAGGTACTTGAAACTGTTCACTCTCTCAACCGGTGCCCCGTCGATGCTGAGGGGGCTGTAGTCCTTGACCCCCGACCTCCTGAAGTCCACAATCATCTCTTTTGTTTAGCTGACGTTCAGGGAGAGGCAGTTCTCCTGACACCACTGTGACAGGTTCTCTACCTCTTCCAGGTAGGCCCTTTCGTCGTTGCAGAGATCAGGCCCACCACTACTGTGTCATCAGCAAATTTGATGATGGTGTTGTTGTTCCGCTGTGCTACGCAGTCATGTGTGTACAGGGAGTAGAGGAGGGGGCTCAGAACACAGCCCTGGGGGGCCCCTATGTTGAGCGTGATGGATGAGGAGGTGCAGTTGCCGGCTCTTACCACCTGGGGTCTGCCCGTCAGGAAGTCCAAGACCCACTGGCAGAGGTCATAGTTCAAGCCCAGGAAAGGAGCCCCTTCACGCTAGTGGGCTAGTCGCTCAAATATATATCATTTTATATATAATTGTACCAACACAGATATTAGGCAGTATCTGCCACACAATGCAACGCATCAGTGTTGCCAGATTTGAGAGTCTGCCTTCATCTGACAAACCTTTGATAATAATGGGCGGTTCGGATATTGTTAATCCGATCTGGCAACCATGCTATCCTTGTTTCTCCGCACAGACTGACCACGGTTTTGATTGATTGATTGAAAACTTTGTTAACAGATTGCAGAATGGGTACAATACAGTACAGCTCAATACATACAATTGTTAAGGGCATGCAGACCAGAGAAAGACGTTCGTCTTGTTTACATCAGGGACCCCCATTTTCAATTCATCATAACATGACATGTGACATACACATAGACACTTCTATACATTTATGACATACCAGATTTGCAAATACAGTAGGCCTACTGTTTGTGATACAAAAAGAGTCTAGAAAAGAGAGTATATATTTGACGTAGAACCGTACATTATAGGTGGGGGGGGGGTAGGAGGGGTGGGGGGGGGACACTGTACAACTGCACAAGCACAACTGTACATTGGAATATTGACAACCATGTTTGGTACTTTACTGTACATTGGAGGGGGTTGGGTTAGGACATTTACAGGGGCCAGTTTCGAATTGCAGTCTCCCGTAGGTGTTCTTTGAGAGTGGGTAGTGATTCACATTCCTTTACATCTTTGGGTAGGGCGTTCCACATTGATGTGGCATACTTGCGAAACGTGTTTAGTCCCTGTTTGAGCAGAATCTGGGTTTAACATGATTTGTGGAGCTCCCATGGTGTTGTGGTCGTGGTATTCACTGACCTTTGGGAAGTATTTTGACATGTACACATATACCTTGGTCGTGTATGTATCTTGTAGACAGGCCCATTGCAAGTTGCTGTACTCTGTCGTCTACTCTAAGCCATCCTAGGTTGTCACGTGGGCAGGGGCGAGGTGGGTTCTAGAAGTAAGGTCAAGCAGTAGTCTGACCAGTTTGTTTTGAGATGTTTGTGTAGCAGGGTGGATTATCCCTACTTTATGAGATGTACACTGTCACCAGGTAGGGGGGAACGCAGCAGATCTGAGTCCAACTGAATCCCCGACTTTAGTGCAGGAGTGGAGCTTTAGCAGAGGGTCACAGCCTCTTCACCCTGCTCTCCTCTGGGAGAAGGCTGAGGATCCCAAAGGCTGTGAAAGCTCGACACAGACTGAGCTTCTTCCCCTCAGCCGCCAGGCTGATCAATGCCTCAGGTCCCCCCCCCCCCTCGGTACCCCCCCTCCCCCCCCCTCTGCCCCCAAGTGATACTGGCACAATGACACTGACTGCACTGCACTAGTCCGTACTGGATCCCTGCACTCTTCACTTTATATATATATGCTCGATATTGGCTTTTTTACCGATACCGATATTCCGATATTGTCCAACTCTTAATTTCGATACCGATACCGATACCGATATCAACCGATACCGATATATGCAGGGTTTCCCCCCAAAAAAACTGAATAATTTCAGGTAACTAATAATTTCACTGGATGCATTCAAAAGGCTTTCTAAATGTAAGCATTATCTGTGCAAAATATGATAATTAAAAAAGTAAAAATTAACATTACATATCTCTTGTTGTTGAATTAAACCAACATGCATACTTTTGACAATAAATAAAATAAGAATTGGTTCTTACTTGCTTGCCTGGGTAAATAAAGGTTAAATAAATGTTAAAAAAAAAAGTTTTTTTTTTTTTTTTTTTTTTTTACCGATACCGATATTTTCCGATATCACATTTTACTGCCGATATCGGCCGATAATATCGGTCGGCCGATAATATCGGACATCCCTAATATATGTATTTATTGATTAATCCCCCACTGCACTGTTTCGTTTCTTGTCTGTGTTGGTGTTGTTTTCTGTGAAAAAAGAAAGGAAATGCATACACTGTATTGCTGCAACAATTACCAATGTGTTTTACACAAATGGCTAAATAAAGGAATCTGAATCTGAATCTGAATCTGGGGCCTAGGATTTACTAACCTAGTGTGCTGGTCCAGCTTTAACAAATTATCTCTGTATCTTTTCAATGTAAATAATAAATCAGTAACCAGTATTGTTATGTTAGCGTACTGAGCTGCGGTTAAAGGCCTTAACCACAGGTTAAAGGCCTTAACCACAGTCGTTATGTTAGCTACTGAGCTGCTGGTTAAAGGCCTTAACTACAGTGTTGTTATGTTAGCTACTGAGCTGCTGCAGGCCTTAACCACAGTATTATGTTAGCTATGAGCTGCTAACTATAGAGGCCATAACCACAGTATTACATATACTCTTGTTAGCTTTATGAGGCTACATCAACACGCTCCTATGAGTGCAGCATATGCAGCTTTATGAGGCTACATCAACATCCTATGAGTGCAGCTATAATGTTAGCTTTATGAGGCTACATCAACATGCAGGCTCCTATGAGTGCAGCTATTTAAAGGCCTTAACCACAGTTGTTATGTTAGATACTGAGCTGCTGGTTAAAGGCCTTAACTACAGTGTTGTTATGTTAGCTACTGAGCTGCTGCAGGCCTTAACCACTGTATTATGTTAGCTATGAGCTGCTAACTATAGAGGCCATAACCACAGTATTACATATACTCTTGTTAGCTTTATGAGGCTACATCAACACGCTCCTATGAGTGCAGCATATGCAGCTTTATGAGGCTACATCAACATCCTATGAGTGCAGCTATAATGTTAGCTTTATGAGGCTACATCAACATGCAGGCTCCTATGAGTGCAGCTATTTAAAGGCTTAACCACAGTTGTTATGTTAGCTACTGAGCTGCTGGTTAAAGGCCTTAACTACAGTGTTGTTATGTTAGCTACTGAGCTGCTGCAGGCCTTAACCACAGTATTATGTTAGCCATGAGCTGCTAACTATAGAGGCCATAACCACAGTATTACATATACTCTTGTTAGCTTTATGAGGCTACATCAACACGCTCCTATGAGTGCAGCATATGCAGCTTTATGAGGCTACATCAACATCCTATGAGTGCAGCTATAATATTAGCTTTATGAGGCTACATCAACATGCAGGCTCCTATGAGTGCAGCTATTTAAAGGCCTTAACCACAGTTGTTATGTTAGCTACTGAGCTGCTGGTTAAAGGCCTTAACTACAGTGTTGTTATGTTAGCTACTGAGCTGCTGCAGGCCTTAACCACAGTATTATGTTAGCTATGAGCTGCTAACTATAGAGGCCATAACCACAGTATTACATATACTCTTGTTAGCTTTATGAGGCTACATCAACACGCTCCTATGAGTGCAGCATATGCAGCTTTATGAGGCTACATCAACATCCTATGAGTGCAGCTATAATTAGCTTTATGAGGCTACATCAACATGCAGGCTCCTATGAGTGCAGCTATTTAAAGGCCTTAACCACAGTTGTTATGTTAGCTACTGAGCTGCTGGTTAAAGGCCTTAACTACAGTGTTGTTATGTTAGCTACTGAGCTGCTGGTTAAAGGCCTTAACTACAGTGTTGTTATGTTAGCTACTGAGCTGCTGCAGGCCTTAACCACAGTATTATGTTAGCTATGAGCTGCTAACTATAGAGGCCATAACCACAGTATTACATATACTCTTGTTAGCTTTATGAGGCTACATCAACACGCTCCTATGAGTGCAGCATATGCAGCTTTATGAGGCTACATCAACATCCTATGAGTGCAGCTATAATGTTAGCTTTATGAGGCTACATCAACATGCAGGCTCCTATGAGTGCAGCTAATGTTAGCTTTATGAGGCTCTGCCCCCCCCCCCCCTCCACTCCTCTAACACCCACCTCGCTCTGCCCCCCCCTCCACTCCTCTAACATTTTATTTATTCATTTTATTATTATTATTTTATTTGTTGCCATTAAAATAATAGGCAAGCATAGGGCTAAAACATTTTCATAAACAATAATATAATTTTTTGTTATTTGGTTATAATAAGGGCTTTTCTATGCATTTGTCTGATTGATTGATTGATTGATTGAAGCTTTATTGACAGACTGCAGAGTGGGTACAGTACGCTGTATTCAGTTGTTTGCGGTGGTTTACGGAGGATTTTTTTGATTGGGGGGGTTGGTGGGTTGTTGTGTTGTGGGGGTGTGTGTGTTGTGGGGTTGTCGTTTGGAGCCGGTTTGTCTTTGGCGAGCCGAGTTTGGGGGGAGGTGGTTTATTTTTGGCGGGCAGGGATGGTGTTATTCTTTTGGCGAGCCGGTCGGCAGTCTGGCTAGGGCAACATTTGCGGCCTGAGCTTTGGTTTAGCTTTGGCGAGAGGGTGGGATATTGAAGAAAGATATTATGCCAGATCCGGCTCATCGTTGGCGTGACGTGCCGGACATATGCCGGAGTGTGACGAACGGTAGACCGGAATTGGGGATGTGTATGCTGGCACCTGGGTACCTATCTGGTGCTACTAGTCCTCTTCTGGTGCTACTACCTCTCTGAGTGGATTATACGAGATGGTGTAGGTGCTAATAGTCCTCTGGTGTATAACAAGTGAGTATAAGAGAGGGATACTAGTGGTGTAGTTGTCTACTAGTCCTCTCTGGTGCTACTACCTCTCTGGTGCTACTAGTCCTCTCTGGTGCTACTACCTCTCTGGTGCTACTACCTCTCTGGTGCTACTACCTCTCTGGTGCTACTAGTCCTCTCTGGTGCTACTAGTCCTCTCTGGTGCTACTAGTCCTCTCTGGTGCTACTACCTCTCTGGTGCTACTAGTCCTCTCTGGTGCTACTACCTCTCTGGTGCTACTACCTCTCTGGTGCTACTAGTCCTCTCTGGTGCTACTACCTCTCTGGTGCTAGTTTCAAGTTTCAAGTTTCTTTAATAGTTGTCATACAGAAGTACAGAATACTTTCATACAAAATGCTTCTTACTGTTACGCTCCAGAGACTGTGCTAGACAAGATAGTATCAAATAACATAGTATAGCATGTAATTTAGAAGTAGAAAATGAGGTCACAGTGTTCAGTATAGACATATGTACAATGTTCGATGCAGAATAGACGTAACTGAGTTACCATATAATATACAATACTATGCAGTGTACTAATGTACAGTACTATATAGTGCAAAGCAGAAATGGGATGAGGTACAATTTAGGTACAATTTACAGTAAGGTGTACGAGTTGTAGTGCAATCCTTCATCAATAAATATAAAGTGTGGGGAGTGGGTGCTACAATGTGTTTGTTTAAAGTGAGTGTGTGCTATAAAGTGTGTGGAGTGGGTGCTACAGTGTGTTTGTTTAAAGTGAGTGTGTGCGTGTGGATGTGTGTGCTATGTGCGTTTGATGGTTGTTGTTGTGTAGTGTTCATTGTTCGTTTAGCAGCCTGATGGCCTGGGGATAGAAGCTTCTTCTGAGTCTTTCTGTGCTCGCCTTGAGACTCCGGTATCGCTTGCCTGACCGCAGCAGTTCAAAGAGGCAGTTGTTCGGGTGACTGGAGTCTTTAATGATTCTCTTAGCCTTGCCCCTGCAACGCTTGTTGTAAATGTTCTGGAGGGTGGGGAGCCCCCCTCCAATTGTGCGTTCGGCTGAACGTGTCACTCTTTGTAGTCTGCTTCGGTCTTGTGCAGTGCTATTCCCAAACCAGGAGGTGATGTTGCCAGTCAGGATGCTCTCTATTGTACATGAGTAGAAGTTCTTAAGGATCTTCTGACTGACTTGGAACTTCCTTAGGCGCCTGAGGAAGTAGAGGCGTTGTCGTGCCTTCTTCACAACACTGTCAATTAGGGATGCCCCGATCGATCGGCCACCGATCGTTATCGGCCGATAATCAGTATAAATATGCGATCTGTGATCGGTGATAATGCTTTATTTTCGCCGATCGTCAAAACAGATCTCACTCGCTGAGTTCTGTCTCAGACACCGGGAGCTGCACACAGTGCTGCGCGTCTGCTCCTCCTCCAGCTCCTCCCGCACGCATGTAAACACGGGTCTAGTCTAGTCTAGTGAGCTAACGTTAGCTACCGTTACAAAATGACCCAGTCAACTATTCACTTTTAGTTTAATACATGATGAGGCATTGTCTAACTGAACGGTATCTAGCCGGCTAGCTACTGATAGCTCCTGATATCAACAAATGCTCCAGCAATAGTCTAGTTATCTAGTACTAGTGTATGATACCTCTGTTAGCTCACGTTAGCTTAGCTCACTGTTCAAAACGAAATGTCCCATTCAACTAAATAGTTCACTGAGGCGTTGTCTTAACGTTATATTTCCGGCTAGCAGTAGCTACAGACAGCTCCTGATATCAATGTCTTATAACACTCATTCAATGCATATTCGAAGCCCGGCTTGCGTCGCAGTCACTAACGGGGATAGCTGAGGGAGTAGGGTATATCTGCAGAGCCTAGGGTAAATCTGCAGAGCCGAATGTGATTTGATCAAAGCAAGAGTATACACACAGACAGTGGAGATAGCGAGCATTTTGACTTGTTGCGTGGTGGCGTTGTCTCGCAGATAATACAACTACAAGTACAAGTCTAATTATATAATATATATATTTTATAAAAAAAAAAAAATTATATAATTTTTATTTATTTATTTTATTAATCAAAAACGATCGGTATCGGATCGGTATCGGCCGATATGGCTCAAGACGATCGGTGATTGGTATCGGTGGCAAAAAACGTGATCGGGGCATCCCTACTGTCAATGTGTGTGGTCCATGTCAAGTCCTCGGATATGTAGGCTCCGAGGTACTTAAAGCTGTTGACTCTCTCAACCGGTGCCCCGTCGATGCTGAGGGGGCTGTAGTCCTTGACCCCCGACCTCCTGAAGTCCACAATCATCTCCTTTGTTTTGCTGACGTTCAGGGAGAGGCTGTTTTCCTGGCACCATCCCGCCAGGACCTTGACCTCTTCCAGGTAGGCCCTCTCGTCGTTGGCAGAGATCAGGCCCACCACCACTGTGTCGTCAGCAAATTTGATGATTGTATTGCTACTCCGCTGAGCCACACAGTCGTGTGTGTACAGGGAGTAGAGGAGGGGACTCAGAACACAGCCCTGGGGGGCCCCTATGTTGAGGGTGATGGATGAGGAGGTGCAGTTGCCTGCTCTCACCACCTGGGGTCTGCCCGTCAGGAAGTCCAAGACCCACTGGCAGAGGTCATAGTTCAAGCCCAGGTCCCTGAGCTTGGCTATGAGTATGGAGGGGACTATGGTATTGAATGCCGAGCTGTTACTAGTCCTCTCTGGTGCTACTAGTCCTCTCTTGTGCTACTACCTCTCTGGTGCTACTAGTCCTCTCTGGTGCTACTAGTCCTCTCTGGTGCTACTAGTCCTGGTCCTCTCTGGTGCTTCTTGTGCACTAACTCTGCAGTGAAGAGCAACGCATTATGCATTACAACACATGATTATATTATGATTCTATTATATTTTAAAATGTATAATCATGTGCAGTATAACAAAAAATATTTTGCCATCCAACCAAAGTGCAAATGTAAAGTGCAATAGTAATATACAATGTAGAGTGATTATGTACAGTGATACAGGTATAAAGACACTATTGTAGTAAGTTATACTGGCATCATAATGTGGGTGCTCTGGTCAGTGATCCAAAACAAACCCTCCCACGCTGCTCTCCATGATGAATGCGGGTCGTTGATAGTTCAGCAACAGTGGCGGTAGACGACTGTTTTTTCTGATACCCAATTTGCATAGAAGTGGGCGGGTCTAGCAGTTCAGGGTCTGGATCCAGGAGATGAGAGCTGCTTTAGTGGCATTGTTACGTTAAACCCAGAGAACAGAGATGCTTTAAAGGGGAACTACATCATGTTATTCCTCTGGTCTTTGAGCAACTCTCCCAAAGCCAAGAGTGTTAAAACGTGTGATGTCATCAAGTATAAAGTCTGAAGCTGCTCCATAGAAAATTACTTGGGAAAGATTCTTTATAGGTGACACTGAGAGACACCCAGGAGTACATGTTCTGTTTCAGAACAGAGAACACTACTATAGAATGAAGCTAATTTGGATATAAAAAACAAAACAGACTTTATACTTGATGACATCACAAGTTTTAACACTCTTGGCTTTGGGAGAGCTGCTCTGGTTTCTGGCTCTTTTGGGAGAGAGAGAGAGCAGCTCAAGTTCACACATAATTGACTGAACTGTCTCATAACCTATTGTGTTCCTTTAACACTTTCAGTGCCAGCATGGGGCGCACGATTTAGCGCTTGAGTGCCAGCGCTCTATACAATGAGAGGGCGAGCACATTTGCGAACGCATAAACTATATCTTAAATTATGTGTCTAATACGCCTGTTGCTTATCAATAACTTGCTTGCAGTCAACATTGTCGAAACGGATTGTTTTTTCATTGGTACATTTCCGTTTTATACCATTTTGAAAAAACGCTAGTTTTTGAAAATGTACAGAAAAAAAAGAGATTCCACAGGAATCGCCCTTTACTGGAATACACAAAAAACGTTGTAATTTTTCGGCCTATTTATGAATCGTTTTCAAATAAACGTTAGATTATCAATAGTATATGTGTACTTATGCACGCTAGAGAAGCGGGCTGAAAAATCGATTATATATTTCCTGATCAACACACACACACACACACACAAATCAAAATCAAAATCAAATCAAATTTATTTATAGGGCCCAACAACACACGTTAATGTCTCCATGGGCCGTACAGATCTTCTTTAAACAAGTCAAGAAGAAAACATAACAATAAGTCAAGAACAGAACAAGAACACCATAAGGTGCAAACATTTTTAGATGGATGCAAATAAATGAAAGAATGCAAGCACTCCCAGACATACCCCACGCGAAGGTAAGGAAAAACTCACTAAAACCTAACAATAGGGGAAAAAAAGCTCCACAGGCAGTGTGGAGGAGAGAAACCTTAGAAGGGCCATTCAAGGGGGGATCTCCCTTCTTAGATGTTGGTGATAGTAGTGTTGCAGACGGACAGTTGGTAAGCATGCACTCATGTGTGTAGTGGAACACAGATGAGTGCATGCAATAGCAACTGTACATTTTGAAAAATTAAAGATAGAGCTAATAGCGATAGCAACTGAACATTTTGAAAGATTAAAGATAGAGCTGATATCAATCTATTTGAGGCACAGGGGCGGCGCAAAGAGGGTCACGTCCTCCCCGTCTTAGTCAAGGGACATTTAACACTCCGGTCGTTGCTCAGGGACAGCCGGAGACAGGGAGATAGGGGCGGCGCAGAGAGGGTCACGAACTCCCCGACATCATCGCGGGACATCCGGCACTCCGGTCACCACTACGAGACCTCCGGAGACAGGGGGGCACGCAGAGGGGGTCGCAACCTCCCGGCCTTCGTCACGGGACGTCCAACACTCCGGTCAACACTCCAGGACAGCAAGTCATAGGGAGACAGGGAGACGGGACAGGCGTTAGACGGCTCATGAGATTGTAGTAGGCGGACATAGCAATAGATACAAGTGGTAGGCATATATGTGAAAGGAGTAGATATATGAAGTAGGCGTATTATGTGAATAGGAATGGAAGTACTTAACCCAGCAATGAAACCGCATTGACTGTTAATCTGTTAACAGTCTGTTAATACTGTTAATCAGTTGACAGGACCACGGACAGACGGCGGTGAATAACTGATCCAAGGCCTCGGAGGTGCATGTAGAGCAGTCACTACAATCTTGGCCAAGACCCCGAGGCATCCATCACCTTAGTCAGCGCCAGGAGACGGGCACTCAGAGAGAAGGGGGGGGGGGGGGGGGGGGGGGGGGGGGGAAGAGGGGGGGGGGAAGAGTTAGAGAGTTCCCATGTTTGTGGTGCTGCAAAGGAGCAGACATGTAGTACCCTGTAGTGCCATGTAGTACCATGTAGTACCCCGTAGTGCCATGTAGTACCCTATAGTACCCTGTAGTGCCATGTAGTGCCATGTAGTACCATGTAGTACCCTGTAGTACCCTGTAGTACCCTGTAGTGTCATGTAGTACCCTGTAGTGCCCTGTGGTACCCTGTAGTGCCACGTAGAGCCATGTAGAGCCATGTAGAACCCTGTAGTGCCATGTAGTACCATGTAGTACCATGTAGTACCATGTAGTACCCTGTACCCTAACTAAACTACCCTGTAGTAAACTACCCAGTGGTACCATGTAGTACCCTGTACCATAACTAAACTACACAGATTAATCTAAAGGTCAGTCCCCGACCAGGTGAGATCAGGGTAGGTTGAAGGAGAGAGAGAAAAGATGAGTCTTAAGCAGGGATTTAAAAGCTTCGACAGAGCAGGCGCCCCTGATGACGGCAGGTAATTTGTTCCACAGGTAGGGAGCGCGGTAGACAAAGGCTCTGTGGCCGGCGTATTTCTTTTTAACCCTAGGGGTCGATAGAAGCCCCGCATTTTGTGAGCGCAGAGCACGAGCGGGCGAGTATCGGGAGATGAGATCGGATAGATAGAGCGGTGCAAGCCCATTTAAAATTTTGTAGGTGAGGAGTAGCACTTTAAAGTCAGAACGGGCTTGGATAGGAAGCCAGTGTAGGGCGGACAAAACTGGTGTGATGTGATCAAATTTTCTAGTTCTAGTTAGTATCCGTGCAGCCGCATTTTGCACGAGTTGAAGATTTTTGATGCTTGAATTAGGTAGGCCTGAAAAAAGTGCACACACACACACACACACACACACACATATATAGGGCCCACGTTGATAGCTGTCAACACTCCCGCTTTTCCCGGGATTTTTTTTTATATATATTGTGGTGGACACTAGAGGGAGGTGTCTCACTTCAGAATGGACACTGATTGAGTGACAGGAGGGAGTTGACTTAAGGGTGTGGCTGTACCTTGGTTCTGTTGGATTTGTTTGGAAGTAAAGTTCAGAGACTCGATACTCCGTCTGCTCGTCTCATTGATTCACTTCCACAGTGGTGACCCTAAACGTGTGAAATATGAGCAATAACGAGAATCCACCGGCTGTGGTTCCCGCAGTGTATGCAGCTACAGTCAAGTTGCCAGAGTTTTGGCAGCATGACCCGGCCCCGTGGTTTCAGCACATCGAGGCACAATTTCACCTCCGCGGAATAACGTCGGATGAGACGAAATATTACCATGTTGTGGCGGCATTGGATTCCTCCACTACACGCCGGCTGATGGGATGCCTGAGAGAGCCGCCAGCAGCCGGCAAATACGACGCGCTCAGAGAACAGCTGTTGCGCATTTTCCAGCTGTCAGATGCAGAGCGCGCGGAGCGCCTATTGTCCCTCAACGGATTGGGGGACAGTAAACCAACAGAACTGATGGAGAACATGCTAGCACTGCTTGGTTCAGGTGACGCTACGTTTATTTTTGTGCAGCTGTTCCTGCGTCAACTCCCGACTCCGGTGCGCACGGCTCTGGCCAGCTCGCCTCTCGTGCGCACCAAGGATTACCGGGGATTGGCAGAGGAGGCGGATAGAATACTACTGGCCTCCCGTCAGTACTGTGTGGCTGCTGTGTCTGATCGGGTGGCTGATCGCAGGGATCAGACACAGAGGGATGATAGAGGGCTTTGTTATTATCATCGCCGTTTTGGCAACAAAGCGAAGAGCTGTGTTCCACCATGCACCTTTGGTAACCAGGGAAACGCGAGAGCCGGCGCTCGTTAGCGGCTATGAGAGCTGGCGTCAATATCAACGAGCTGTTGTTTATCGAGGACACGTTGTCTGGAAGGCGTCTGTTGGTGGATTCTGGCGCCCAGAGGAGCATCCTGCCTGCGTCGGCCACGGACGCCTTGGGAAACGGTCATGGACCACCCCTGGACGCGGCTAATGGGACTTCCATCCGTACGTTTGGTACCAGGTACGTGACTATGTGTTTACATGGACAGCAGTTTAGCTGGGAATTTATTATTGCTTCAGTGTCGGTGCCTATACTGGGCGCGGATTTTTTGTGTGCTCACAGACTGTTAGTGGATGTTGCGAACCGTAGGCTGATTGGCTCTGTGTCCTTTGACACATACCCCTGCACACTAGGGGGGCCGGGGCCGCCTGCCCTGGCCAATATGCTCGCCACAGGCGATATGTACCAGCGCCTCCTCGCTGAGTTTCCTGCTCTGACTGTCCCCACTTTCTCTGCCTCTGTCGCCAAGCATGGGGTGGAACATTACATCCCAACGGTGGGCCCGCCAGTTTATGCACGGGCGCGCCGCCTGGATGCTGCTAAACTGGCAATAGCCAGGGAGGAGTTTGCCACAATGGAACGGCTCGGCATTGTGCGCCGGTCCAACAGTCCTTGGGCCTCCCCACTACACATGGTCCCCAAGGCGGACGGGAAGTGGCGTCCGTGTGGTGATTTCCGTCGCCTAAATAACATCACCACTCATGACCGGTACCCAGTGCCACATATCCAGGATTTCTCTGCTCACCTGGTGGGCGCCACCATTTTTTCTAAAATAGATTTGGTGCGTGGCTACCACCAGGTACCGGTCCATCCGCTCGACGTGCCCAAGACTGCCATTATCACCCCGTTTGGACTGTTTGAATTCCTGCGCATGCCATTCGGCCTTAAAGGGGCAGCGCAAACATTCCAGCGGCTGATGGACTCTGTGCTGCGAGGCCTGTCATTTTTGTTTATTTATCTGGACGACATCCTGGTAGCCAGTGCATCGGTGGAGGAGCATCGGGGACATCTCCGTCAACTGTTCGAGCGGCTCAACGAGCATGGGCTGATCGTGAACCCGGCCAAATGTCAGTTTGGCCTGCCGGCCATGGATTTCCTGGGCCACCATGTCTCTTCCCAGGGGGCTGTTCCTCTACCCGCCAAGGTGGAGGCAATTGCTGCTTTCCCCCGCCCCCTCACCATCAAACCTCTCCAGGAGTTCCTGGGGATGGTTAATTTTTACAATAGGTTTATAGCCCATGCGGCTCACCTGATGAGACCTCTGTACGAGGTGTTGAAGGGGAAGAGAGCCAACGATGACGTGGGCTGGTCCCCGGAGCGGGTCCAGGCATTTGAGGGCTCTAAGGCTGCCCTTGCCAACGCTGCCATGCTGGCACACCCATCTCCTGCTGCTCCTATAGCCCTCACCACCGATGCCTCCGATTATGCAGTAGGTGCGGTGTGCGAGCAGTGGGTGGCTGGCGCCTGGCAGCCTCTGGCCTTCTTCAGTAGGAAGCTGCGCGACAACGAGAGGAAGTATAGTACATTCGACAGGGAGCTCCTGGCCCTCTTCCTCGCCATACGTCACTTCAGGTTCTTGCTGGAGAGCCGCAAGTTCACAGTTTTTGTCGACCACAAGCCCCTAACGTTCGCCATGGCCAAGACCACGGAGCCATGGTCGGGGCGGCAGCAGCGCCAACTTTCCGCCATATCGGAGTTCACTACCGACATCCAGCATGTAGCCGGTAAAGACAACCAGGTGGCGGACTGCCTCTCCCGGGCGCGCGTCAGTCCTGTGCACCTGGGCATCGACTATGTTGCCATGGCTGCTGACCAGCTCACCGACTCAGACCTTCAGGCGTTCAGGACGGCTGTGACAGGACTTCAACTTGAAGATGTGGTGTTTCACGACTGCGGCGCCACGCTCCTCTGTGACGTCTCCACTGGCCAGCCCCGCCCCATGGTTCCAACTGACTGGCGCCACCGGGTATTTGACACCATTCATGCCCTTTCACACCCTGGGGTAAAGGCGTCGGTCAAGCTGGTAGCGGCCAAGTTCGTCTGGCCGGGCCTTAGGAAGGACGTCAAAGTATGGGCGGCCTCCTGTGTGGCGTGCCAGCGTGCCAAGGTACATCGTCACACTAAGGCCCCCCTGGAGCCGTTTCTCATTCCAGAGAGGCGGTTTGACCATGTCCACGTGGACCTGGTGGGCCCACTTCCCCCGTCTCAGGGTTTCACACACCTCCTCACTATGGTGGACAGGACCACCAGGTGGCCGGAGGTTGTTCCCCTGTCATCAACAACGGCTGCGGAGGTGGCTCGGGCGTTTATCTTCGGCTGGGTCACTCGGTTTGGCACGCCATTGGACTTGACTTCGGACAGGGGATCCCAGTTCACTTCTGAGCTGTGGAGCACCGTGGCTGAGAGACTTGGGGTGAAACTCCATCGTACCACAGCATACAACCCAAAGGCCAACGGCATGTGTGAGCGTTTTCACAGATCCATGAAGGCCGCTCTCCGGGCCACGCTCACAGATGGCAACTGGGTCGACCGTCTTCCGTGGGTCATGTTGGGCCTGCGTACTGCCCCTAAAGAAGACCTGCAGGCCTCTTCAGCCGAATTGGTTTTTGGTCAACCGCTGAGGGTCCCAGGGGAGTTCCTTCCTGGTTCCTCTGCCCCTTGGTCCACTACAGCTCACCGATCTGCCTTCCAGGACGCAGCGAGGGTGTTTGCCCCAGTTCCCACACATCACTGCCTTCCCCAGTCCTACATTCCTAAGGACCTGATGACTGCGAGGTATGTGTTCATCCGTCATGATGCCCACCGTTCTCCACTGCAGGCTCCCTATGACGGGCCCTTCCGCGTCCTCGAGCCGGGCCCCAAGTACTTTGTGGTGGACATGGGGGGGAATAAGGAGCAGATCTCAGTCGATCGTCTTAAGCCTGCTCATGTGGTCCCAAATGGGCCGGTGGAGCTGGCTCAGCCCCGGCGCCGGGGCCGGCCACCCAAGTCTTCCCCTGTCCCATGCCCTCCGGCCGTTGTTACCCCTACCTTTCCACCGGCGAGGCCTCGGCGGCGGCAGGGACGGCCCCCTGCCCCTACCCTTACCCTTTCCCCTTCCACGTTCCCTGTGACTGTTAAATACAGTCGTTATGGCCGCGTGGTCAGACCTCCTAAAAGAGACTGAAGACACTGGGTGCACTGTTTTTGGGGGTTTGTTGTGTTCAGTTCCGTTTGTTTGGTGTTGCACTGAATGTCAATTCTGAATGTTCGGGGGGGGCCTGTGTGGTGGACACTAGAGGGAGGTGTCTCACTTCAGAATGGACACTGATTGAGTGACAGGAGGGAGTTGACTTAAGGGTGTGGCTGTACCTTGGTTCTGTTGGATTTGTTTGGAAGTAAAGTTCAGAGACTCGATACTCCGTCTGCTCGTCTCATTGATTCACTTCCACAATATACTTTTTTTTTTTAACTCGTAAAATATATTGGGTCGCACCTAAATCGGCAGGGTCGGTCGGCAACCGGAAACAAACTATTATTTTTTTAGGCCTAAGTGGTTGCCTAGTGGAGATTTAGGATTCACTGACTGTACACTGTAAGAAAAAAAGCTGCAAGAAAACTAAATGTCTGGCCACCTGCATTTCACTATGTATGTGACAAATAAACCTCTTGATTATTCTTGAGTTGTAGTATTAATATGTAGCCTACAGTGGTGAAGGTATAAAGACACTATGGTAATACATTGATTGATTGCTAACTTTAACAGATTGCAGAATGGGTACAATACAGTATGGCGCAATACACAATTGTTAAGGGGATGCAGACCAGAGAAGGACTTCTTCCCCCATTTTCAATTCATCATAACATTTATGTATGAATTGTAAGATTTCAATAAATATGAACATGTTAATGCTACTACTACATAAACTGAATTTATACTGAATTTGTCTTACACTTAATGCAGGGATGTTCACAGCATTTCACTTTCAACCAGGTATCTGATTAATTTAATGTAGCAACTAGTTCACCCAGTCCTTGTTGGACTGATAAGTGGTTGCCTAGTGGAGATTTAGGATTCACTGACTGTACACTGTAAGAAAAAAAGCTGCAAGAAAACTAAATGTCTGGCATCTATGGTTTCCAAATACTGTCAAATTACAGTAAAATCAAATACATTTACAGATTACAACCTTTATTTAATGGTTAAATATTTTGATAAAAGGTAATTTACTGTATTTTTATAGCATTTACACTTAAAGTAGGAAAACAAAAGTAATCTGTAAAATAATACAGTGAATTTCCTTAATACAGGTTTTGACCAGCAGATGGCAGCGACGAGGCAGCTCCATTGGGAGGGGGCAGGGCCGGGTGGGAGGGAGGTGGCGGGCTGAGGGGGCGGGCCGGGAGAAGGGGCGGGGCTAAAATGTGCAAGTTTTTTCTCCTGCCAATGTTGACAGCTAGCTTGATATATCTGTGAAAAAAGCTCTGATTACCCCAAGACTGGTAAAATAGATTCCTTACCTCAGATCAGATGTTCTCCAAAAAGATTATTCCAATTCCTGATCGCCATTCCAAATATCGATCGTGTTTATTGATCCAACGCTGGGTGCTCGAAACACATATTCCACGCTGTTCTGAGGTACCACAAAGACTGCAATCGGCTCGGATTACATGCTTGAGAAGTAAAATGTGGATTCCGGATTTTCTTTTCCCCATGCATTTCCATTGACTCCATTCCAATGGGTGCATTATCATCCGGGAGACGATAGGGGGCGGTATTTTCCCTGTTCGAGCTCAGAGAGAGTCCCAGTGGTAACGTGAGGCTAGATTGATGAAAAGTGAATGGAAATCGCTAATAAAAAAAATAACGATTAATAATGAGATTTCTCGTCCTTGGCACTCAAAGTGTTAATAGGTGGGATGGTGGCACTGATATGAGCTTTATTGGCTCTGCTGAGTGTTCAAGCAGTCTGAGCTTCCAGCAGCAACCATTACATGGATCTGTTTTTAAGTGTTTTGGTTCCTTTAGTCATCAGTGCTTCCTACACTTAGGATGATGTATATGTAACGGATGGTATCATGAAGCGCAGTCATGAAGGGCTGGGGTGAGTAGCGGTACTATGGGTTAAACTCACTCTCATCCTCAAAAGACACATAGACATGTTACAAAGCAGTGAGTTCACTTCTTGGTATAGCGGTCTGTGCTGTTGCCCGCGGCGTGGGAGACCCGGGTTGGAAACTCCCTCGGGACATCGAAGTTTAAAGTGACGATGTGACAACCGTTACATATATATAGTATTATATAATGTTGTGTAGGAGGGCTTACTCATATGTAAATGGTAAATGGTGCATTTATATAACTCTTTTATCCAAAGCGCTTTACAATTTTGTTCCTCACATACACCCATTCACTCACACATTCACACACCGACGGCGGAGGCGACCATGCAAGGTGCCAAACAGCCCATCGGGAGCAGTTAGGGGTTAAGTGTCTTGCTCAAGAACACTTCGACACGCTGCCCGGGAGGAGTGGGAATCTAACCGGGAACCTTCCGACTACCAGACGACTGCTCTACCTCCTGAGCCACTGTCACCCCTATCTAGCTCACCTTATTTGTCATTATTATGTTATTTCATCCAATTAGAAAATGTTTGTATCTAAAAAGCTCCTCACCCACATAACAACCATTCACAACAAACATTACTCTGCATGTTATGTGTCCCACTGGTCCCAGTGCTGTTTCAGGAACCAGATGACCACTCAGTTATGTGTCCCGCTGGTCCCAGTGCTGTTTCAGGAACCAGATGACCACTCAGTTATGTGTCCCGCTGGTCCCAGTGCTGTTTCAGGAACCAGATGACCACTCAGTTATGTGTCCCGCTGGTCCCAGTGCTGTTTCAGTCTCAAGTCAACTGACTTCCTTTTCTTCTCTAATCATGATGTGAGGGGAATTACCGAGAGGCAAAACGGCTTTAAATGACCAAACACGGTCAATCTGGTCAGTCTGATTCATGTGGGTTTGGTCCATGGTATTTAAACTCGGCCTAGTCTGGTTCCTTTGGGTTTGGTCCATATGGTATTTTAAGGGGAGTCAGATCCCTTGGTTAATAATCTCTTTTCATTATTTAGACAGAGAGAAAGTTAGAGAGTCACATGGAGACGTCAAAGTACAGTAACTGACACCACTGGTGAAACCAAACCCTGGCCTGTTGCCACAACATGATTATCTTTCACTTCATGTCATCATTACAATTCATGATCACGGTAATGCCAATAATCACCAATTATCTTAAAACGGTGGGTAAAATGATTTTTTTTTTTTAGGGACAGTGCACATTAATCAACATCTTCTGTTTCCACATCAATGTAAATGTGCCCGGAATTAGCTAATGAGCTAGTTTGCATCTGTAGTCCCTGCCTAACATGCATGTCTCTATGGTGTGGGAGGAAACTGGAGTACCAAGAGGAAACCCACGCGAACACAGGGAGAACATGCAAACTCCACACAGAAAGGCCCCCCGCTGGGGTTCAAACACAGGACCTTCTTGCTGTGAGGCAGCAGTGCTAACACTGTGCCACTGTGCTGCCCAGTTTAGTTGGGATTATTCTACACTACATCCCTGATGTAGATTCAGTTGATACATGTACATGTGTCAGACCAGGGGTCGAGGTTAGACCAGGGGTTGAGGTCAGGCCAGGGGTTGCGGTCAGGCCAGGGGTTGAGGTCAGGCCAGGGGTTGCGGTCAGGCCAGGGGTTGAGGTCAGGCCAGGGGTTAAGGTCAGACCAGGGGTTGTTTAGTTTCCGCAACGAAAACTAGCTAGCTAATGTACCTGTAATGATGATGTAATCTGTCTCGTGAGACGCCTAGTTGCCATGCAACCAGTCAACACAGTCTCATCCGAAAACATAAATAAAGTACTAATTGACCACAGGAAAAAAGATACATAGTATGTTATATTATAGTCATATGTCATATATTTATATATATATAAATAAGTAATAAGTAATATATTTACATTTCGTATTGGCGAAGTCCAAAAACGAACAGCGCAACCGGGTGTCGAACTAACAATGATAGTGGTCATGGGTGAGTGCTCTCACCACTAGACACCCACCCACCCAACTCACCTCATTTACACCTCAACTCACCGCAGGCCACCAGGAACATTTGTCTAATCTGTCTAATCGTGTGTTGTGTTTCTGATAAGCCAGTGCAGGTGTCAGGATGAGCCCAGTGGGTTTAAGCGATTCTTCTGCTTGTACCACCGGCTTGCTACGTTACACTGCCTTCCCAGGCCCACCCGGCCAATCAGACCTGCATCTCGGCCAACTATACTCGGTAACCTAGGTAACCTCAGATTAACTTCCTGGACCGTGAGATTTCCAGGTTTAAAATAGAAGAGGCAATTTTGTGAAGGCTGAACTGTGAGCCTTGACGGCTACTGCTGACAGTTGATTTACCACGAGCGGTGTGGTAATGTCACCATAACACCACGACCACACCATGGTGTGTACAGTATACACTCGTAGATACATTAATGCACTGTACATATCGGTACTGTACATAAATGATAAACCATAGTACCATACACTATTATTACAAAGTTATTTTTACCAAATTATTAACCATTTCAGGAGTAACTTATTCGGAAAGTTTTCTCAGAATCTCAGGTCTCAGGTTTCAGCTCTGTAGGTTTCAGTGAGCAGCAGTGGTTCCTCCATCAATAGAATGTTCTGTTTGATCTGTTAGGGGTGATGAAGGTCGGCTAACCTCTGTCTGCGTGTCTGTTTACCAGAGACTGTGTGTCTGCATGTGTGTCAGTGTTCCAGCTGCCTATTATTTCAGTCCTCTTGAAGAATATCTTTCTTGTCTCTCTCTCTCTCTCTCTCTCTCTCTCTCTCTCTCTCTCTCTCTCTCTCTCTCTCTCTCTCTCTCGACTGTAGTATTTTCATTGAAAGAGCCCTAGAATCTAATCTATGATGTCACTGTGGGAATTCCATTGTCATTTGGCTTCCGTCTATTTTGGCCTCATTGTAACTTTAGACTGTTTTGATTCTGAATCCCCGCCTCCCAGGGATGAAAGAGCAGGGAGAGAGAGAGACAGAGAGAGAGATGGGGGGAGAGAGAGAGAGAGAGAGAGAGAGAGAGAGAGAGAGAGAGAGAGAGAGAGAGAGAGAGAGAGAGAGAGGAAAGTAGTTTAGAACCAGAGAACGAAGGATCAGAGGAGAGAGGCAAGGTAAGGAGAGACAAAGACAGGAAGAAGAGAGATAGAGAGGGTGAGGGAAGGAGGGGGAGAGAGAGAGACACACAGAGAGAGAGAGAGAGAGAGAGAGAGAGAGAGAGAGAGAGAGAGAGAGAGAGAGAGAGAGAGAGAGAGAGAGAGAGAGAGAGAGCGGGGGAGGGCTGGCTCAGATCAGGGGGAGAGGAAACGCATACCTTCTCCAGTGGCGGAAAATAGCCCAGCTGACGAGTGATCCAGAGAGAGAGACACACACACACATACAGACATACAGACCGAGAGGGAGAGAGAGAGAGAAAGAGAGTGTAAGAGAAAGAAACAAGAGTTTGACAGAGAGGGTAGGAGAGAGAGTGAAAGAGTGAAAGAATAATCTTCAGTTGAGATCCGGCCAAGTTATTACTCCACACTGAGAGCACTGGCCTGGGCCTTTCAACGTCTGAAATGAGATAGGGAGGGTGGGAGGGAGGGAGGGAGGGAGGGAGGGAGGGAGGGAGGGAAGGAGGGAAGGAAGGAAGCCGAGAGAGAGAGGCACACACACACACACACACAAAGAGAGAGGCAGAGAGAGAGAGAGAGAGAGAGAGAGAGAGAGAGAGAGAGAGAGAGAGAGAGAGAGAGAGAGAGAGAGAGACACACACACACACACACAGAAGAAGAGAAAGTAGCGGACAGTCGACACAGGACTCTGATACAACAGGGAGAAGCTCCAACGCTCCAAGACAGAGATGGGAAAACTGAAAGAAAGGCAGGAAAACAACATGAAGGAACCAACAGGATGTTGTTTAGACTGAGATGAACTGAGTCAGATAAGCTACAGGAATAGTCTGGAATTCCAGGCGAAGATAGAGGTGACACAGTGTGGAAGTGTATACTTGTGAAGTGTATACGTTGAGAGAGATCTCGGGGGGGATACAGCATGTGGACCAGCCTAGCTTGATAGCGAAGCGCTAAGCGTCCTGTCGGTCGTTCCTGGACGGGAGGATCCATGTGGTCTCTGGGACGGATGGTTGATTGGCAGCTGTACCTCACTGCGGAGTGCAGGGGCTGGGTGTGACGGTGAGCGGGGCATCATGGCGAGCTACCTGCTGTGCTGGGGGGGCGGGGCTTTGGATGACAGGTACCTTTATGCTCCTCCCTACCCGGCTGTCTACCGGTGAGTGGTGTCCTGAAGATCCTTACCTGTCTGTCTGTCTGTCTGTCTGTCTGTCTGTCTGTCTGTCTGTCTGTCTGTCTGTCTGTCTGTCTGTCTGTCTGTCTGTCTGTCTGTCTGTCTGTCTGTCTGTCTGTCTGTCTGTCTGTCTGTCTGTCTGTCTGTCTGTCTTTTACTATTATGCACTTTGCTACTAAGTAATCTACCTTCTATCTATCTATCTATCTATCTATCTATCTATCTATCTATCTATCTATCTATCTATCTATCTATCTATCTATCTATCTATCTATCTATCTATCTATCTATCTATCTATCTATCTATCTATCTATCTATCTATCTATCTATCAAGTATTACCTACCATGCTAATATGTCTATACTACTATCTACCTTGCCTATACTACTACCTACTATATATACTATATAAGTCTATACTACTATGCACTCAAGACTGTAGCACTGAAGTTCAAAACTGTGTGACAAACAATGTTACTGACCCTTCCATATAGTTGTACCCTTCCTGCTGACTTGTTGCACACAACTTGTAAGTCACTTTGGATAAAAGCATCAGCTAAATTACTAAATGTAAATGTCTGTCTGTGTCTGTTTCTGTCTGTTTTCATTGGTCTACTGTATGTTTAGTGTTTTTCTGAGTCTGGCGTTTCTCTTTTAGGAGGTAAAGAAACGGAGAGGGAATATCTTTTTTATGGTCACAGCATTGAAGTACAGTTTATGATGCACCGCTGTGAAACATTTAAAAGGCTGTGTGGTATGTTGCTCTGTTGCTCTGTTGCTCTGTTGCCCTGTTGCTCTGTTGCGCTGTTGCTCTGTTGCTCTGTTGCGCTGTTGCCCTGTTGCTCTGTTGCTCTGTAGCCCTGTTGCCATGTTGCTCTGTTGCTCTGTAGCCCTGTTGCTCTGTTGCCCTGTTGCTCTGTAGCCCTGTTGCTCTGTTGCTCTGTTGCTCTGTTGCTCTGTTGCTCTGTTGCTATGTAGCCCTGTTGCTCTGTTGCCCTGTTGCCCTGTAGCCCTGTTGCTCTGTAGCCCTGTTGCTCTGTTGCTCTGTAGCCCTGTTGCTCTGTAGCCCTATTCCTCTGTTGCTCTGTTGCTCTGTTGCTCTGTTGCTCTGTTGCTCTGTTGCTCAGCTCTGCAGTTGGATGTGTAGTTGCACTCAGGAGTCAGGACTGACTCACCAGACAGCCGCGTGTGAATGACTCTGATTTGTTTGCAGCATGTGTGCGACTCCCGGCAGAAAAGCAGGAAGGAAGCACTGTGCGATGGTGTGTGTAGCGAAGGAGACTCATTAAAAGCGTGGTATCTCGCGTACCGCGTCATGCACCGCGTCCAATGGGGCGGTTGAGGTGAGGCCTGAGGACCAATGAGGTTAAAGTCTGGGCTAAGGTGTGTTCGGGTTTATATACATGAGATGCCAAGTTTTTAGAGAGTCCCCCTCATGCAGCCCCTGGTGGTGGTGGTAGTGTAACAGCAACAACAATGACTATTGTTAGAGACGGTTTTTGCAGGAATTCTGTTGCTAGGGAACAGTGTGGAGGGAAATGTATTTCCTGTCAGTTAGTTAACATCGCCACAGGAAATGTAATAGGCCCTAATCATTTGGTATACGATATTGATGGCTAGTGCGTTTGTTTGGCTATTGTGTCACAAAGTAAATAAATTCCCTTTTAAATGGTGACCGTGTCATTTTATGTAGACCTTTTTTAATTTTTTTTTGCATGTCAGCTCTTTGACTGCGACAGAGTGGAGTGGACTCAACCTTGATGGACTAGGGCAGTGGTTCCCAAACTGTGGTGTGCACACCCCTTGTGGTGCGCGAGCGCCCTCTAGGTGGTGCGTGACATGAAAAGGCTAATGGTGGTAAAAAAAAATTATAATAATAAAAAAAATTACAATAAAATTTCATACAAATCTTAGTCAAACCTTTAGTATTATGGATATTAAACATGCTGGCAGAGTACATGCATCCATGTTGTCGTGAACATTTTAATTAAATAAAGAAATTCCCTATCCATAGTCGCCGTGGGAAGAGATAAAATAAAAAATAAAATCTGTGCACGGAGACCAGCAACAATTTTTTCTAACAGAAACCCATTGGGGGGTGCGTCAGCTAGGTCGGGAGGTGACAGGGGGTGCACGGCCAAAAAAGTTTGGGAACCGCTGGACTAGGGTAATGGGGACTCGACTCAGGCTCTTCTTTGGTGGCTCTGACTTGGACTCGGACTCGAACACTGGGGACTCGAGACTCGACTCAGACTCGATATTTAGTGACTCGACTACAACACTGGTCTGGGGGTAGAAGGACAAGAAGAGAGAGAGAGAGAAAGAGATAGAGATTGACAGAGATGGTGAGCCTTAGGCGTTAGTATGGAGGGGATACTGTGAGTCCACTGACACTTTGACCCGCCCCCAGGCCTTATCGGATCAACGCGCCAAGCACAGAGAATGTTTATCTCCTCCACAGCCTGTTTCCATGTGGTATTTTGGGGAAACACAAACACAAGACAAAGAGCCCAGCGCCTTGAATGTAGTTTCTCGTTCTGTGATCCTTCTCGTCATGTGAGCAGAAGCAGTAGAAGAATTCAAGTTTCAAGTTTTGTTTTATTTGTCACATATAAGGTACATGTGCTTTACAGTGAAACGCTTGGTTCTGTATGAGCCCCCTGAGAATGTGCTTCATACAGTAAAAATAGTAAAAAGCATAAAGTCCAAACCCTATACAAAATATACAATATAAAAACTAAAGTACAGAATGAAGTACAAAATGCAAACAATGAGGTACACAAATGCAAACAATTTTAAAAGCATATTTTTTTTAATCCCTTTTTCTTTAAATGCTAAAATGAAGTATGGATGTAGTGCAAATCTTTTTGTAATAATTGTGACTCATTTTAGATCCATGTGCAGAGAAACTTAAAAGAGGAAAGAGGTAGTAAGGAGTTTATAAGATGATTGTCAGCTGAGCTGTACAAGCCCTTATTGTCATCATACAGCACAAGTACAGTACAACGAAAAGAAGTTTTCAACCAGAGTGCAAATGTCGTCATGTGAGCAGAAGCAGTAGAAGAATTCAAGTTTCAAGTTTTGTTTTATTTGTCACATATAAGGTACATGTGCTTTACAGTGAAACGCTTGGTTCTGTATGAGCCCCCTGAGAATGTGCTTCATACAGTAAAAATAGTAAAAAGCATAAAGTCCAAACCCTATACAAAATATACAATATAAAAACTAAAGTACAGAATGAAGTACAAAATGCAAACAATGAGGTACACAAATGCAAACAATTTTAAAAGCATATTTTTTTTAATCCCTTTTTCTTTAAATGCTAAAATGAAGTATGGATGTAGTGCAAATCTTTTTGTAATAATTGTGACTCATTTTAGATCCATGTGCAGAGAAACTTAAAAGAGGAAAGAGGTAGTAAGGAGTTTATAAGATGATTGTCAGCTGAGCTGTACAAGCCCTTATTGTCATCATACAGCACAAGTACAGTACAACGAAAAGAAGTTTTCAACCAGAGTGCAAATGTAACAGTAAAGTGTGATAGTAATATACAATGTACAGGTGATTAAACTGGGTATGAAATATATAAATGAGTACTACTGAGTATTAGTGTTAATCAGATGTATGTACATAGTTGTAGCATTAATATGTACAGTGATACAGGTATAAAGACACTATGGTAGTAGGTCATACTGGCCAGCAGTGTAACTAGTAAGAGTATGTAAGGGATATGTACAGATATAGATATAGTATCTACAGATATGTAAAAAGGATTATGTGCGGGTATGTACAGACAGATGTGGATAGATATATATACGGCAAGAATAAATATATATACACACTATACAGCATTATTGTACATGCTATCATACACATACTTTGTTGGTGAAGATTGAACGATGTACAACCACCAACCTAGAGTTGAAGGTCATTGAACAATTTTTCTCCTTTAGAGGAGAGTGGGCAGTCAGCCCTCATTTCCTATTCTCTACGTTTTTTCAGTCAGATTAGTATCAAATCAAATCAAATCAAATGTATTTGTAAAGCCCCGAAATCACAAGTTATTGTCCCCATGGGCCGGACAAGTCTTCTTTAAACAAGTCAAGAAGAAACATCACAATAAATCAAGAACAAAAAACCCATGATGAAATCCAAAATAAATGTAAAATAAATAAATGCAACACTCCCAGCCATACCCCAGCGAAGGTAAGGAAAAACTCAAAAAAAATCTAGCAATAGGAAAAAAGCACCACAGGCAATGTGGAGGAGAGAAACCTTAGACGAGCCGTTCAAGGGGGGATCCTACATATATGTGTAATAAAACATAAATATGTACATGCAACTGGGGTACATAAGAAAATGTTTGAAAGATTTTACTATAATGGAGCTAAGAACAGCAAAGAAAGTACGACAGCATAACATGAACTGGATCTGAACCCATGTAGTTTAAAATACATAATTGTCTTACCAGGCAGCTTTCCAAGTGCATTCAACTCCAACCCCTCGAGCACCAGAGCTGCTGAACTCCCATAATTAGCCTATTCCTGATAACTGACTCAACAACCGTGTCAGGCTCTGCAGCTTAGTAAACAAACACTGCGCCTCACCAAGTGGGATTCTTGATAAAAAGTTTTGTGTTTTTCACTCAATTTAGACGTTTCTGCAGGATAAAAGCCCTTCAGGTCAAAGCATCTTGTCTCTATAGTCGTTCGGAGGAAGTTTGGCACCCAGGTCTTGTAGTGTACATCTATTAAACATCAAAGACTTAATGAATTATTCATGGCAGAGATTAGAGCTGCTATGTATCTCTGTAGCCTATTGGGTGGGAATCACTCTAACAGCGTGTAACCAATAATGACGTAAAGCTGGAAAACAGGGAGTTGAGTTTTATCTAACCCTTATGAGTCAAACACAAAATGGTGATTTTTCTCAGACGGGGCGACAGTGGCTCAGGAGGTACAGTAGTCGTCTGGTAATCAGAAGGTTCCCGGTTCTATTCCAGCTTCTCCCGGCAGCGTGTCCAAGTGTCCTTGAGCGCAGCGAGACACTTAACCCCTAACTGCTACCGATGAGCAGGTTGGCACCTTGCATGGTCACCTCTGCCGTCGGTGTGTGAATGAAAGGGCACAAGTTGTAAAGCGCTTTGGATAAAGGCACTATATAAATGCACCATTTACCTTGGTGACCAAAAATGTGTGTGTGTACCTGTCCACACTGTTACAAGCTGGCTCAAGCACAGGCACAGTTTAAGAAATAACAAAATAATTTATTTAAATATACTATATATCAGCCAATATGAATGAGTATCAGTGTGTAAGCAGTGCATGGATGAGAATGTATGTGTAGCATGGATGTTGGAAGTGTAAAAACAAAAGCAGGTCTCTAAACAAACCAAAGGAACAAAACAGGTGGAGAGAGAGAGAGACTACAGGAAGCCTCCGTCTATATCAGACTGGGACACACCGACCCAGGTGGCGTCTATTCTTTTACCAACGGATTTCCAGTTCCGCGTTCGCGTTCTGCAATCTGATCGGCCACTGACGTTTCTGGTGCGATCTGATTGGCCACTGACGTTTCTGGTCATGTGACATGTCCGCCCAATCGCGTGACGCGCCCATTTCCGCCTCGAACAGCAGCAAACTACCTAACGCCTAGTTTATCACTGGTTAAGCTTAGGCGACTCTTTCGAAGTTGGTTAAGGTTAGAGTTTGGAATCAGGGCTGGTGTTCTATCGCCATGCTCTAAGACAAACTCTAACCTTAACCAACTTCGAAAGAGTGCCTAAGCTTAACCGGTGGCAGAACTTGCCGTCACGCGATTGGCGCGACCAGAAACGTCAGTGGCCAATCAGAGCGCAGAACGCGAATGCGGAACTGGAAATCCGTTAGTTAAAGAATTCAGGCGACTGGGCACACACCGACCCAGGTGTGCCCCAATTAGCCTGATGACCCTCCCCCAGCTCTGCTCTGCCAGCTCCACCCACCCATCCTGTGAGACAGGGACACAGAGCAGAGCAAGCAAGCAACAATGTGGGGGAGGGTCGTCACAACACATCAATCAGCCCTCGTGCAGGTAGACAAGACAGAACTCTTGGCTCCCTGACAGGGCTTAATGTTTAATCACGATGCAGCCGGACTGGTTTAGGACGCTGCCATTCGCCATATAAACACAAAGCCCTGTGAATTATATAACAACCCTGTGTGCCGGCTCTCAGGCCCTGGCCTGGTTTACTTGTCGCAGCCAGGCCTTCAGGGTTCAGCCCCTCTATTGACTCTGCTGAATGGCGTTTGCATTAGACGCTGAGAGAACATTTGGCCCTACCACACCCTGGAAAACAAGCCTCTCTCTCGCTCTCTCTCTCTCCCTCTCTCTCGCTCTCTCGCTCTCTCTCTGTCTCTGTCTCCGTCTCCGTCTCTCTCTCTCTCTCTCTCTTCCCCACCCCTCTGCTGTGGAGAGGATCACAAAGTCATTGTTTTAAGAATAAACAAACCCACCCCTCCTCCCACTGATCTCCCCGCCCCCTCTTGCGGTGGACCATCCTGTTTGCATTTTGTAGAAGTGAGAGAGAGAGAGAGGGCTGGTGGAACGAACCAAACGTAGCCCAGGGATAGGGGTGTTCTTGGCGTCCTGAGACGCGTCGCTCACCTAGCCGTGTGGAGGTGGGAGGATGGCAGGGGTCGAGGGGAGAAGAGGTTTGACTCAAGGTCTCATAGCGGGAACAGCTGTCAGGGGACGATGAGGCTGAACTGGTAGGTTGTTTTCATCTATTTTTACTGAAATGTACCCCTATTGTAAGTTATTTTGGTCCTGAACGAATCTAACTGCGTTGCTGTAGGACGGACTTGTTGACAGTTCTCACATTTTCTGACAGTATTGAATTCATTCAGAATTGAATCGTGGCCATGTGTATTTTTAAATGCTAAGACGACTTGACTTTCAGAATCAGAATGATATTTATTTTCATATCAGGGATTTTGTCCTGGTGTTCAAAAAGACCATGTCTAGAATAATATAAAAGGTCATATAGAAATGTAAAATAAAAAATATACTAGAAAATAATATAATCTGGGATGTGACTATATACAGTATTAGTATAATATATAATGTGAAAATTCTGGGACAGTTTTTTTTGCCAACAGTTAGTTAGACTATAGCTGGTCCATATCCACTTCCATTCATTTGTGCTAAGCTAGGCTAGCTGGCAGCCGGATAGCTTTCTACTGAAAGCACAGAGAGGAAACTGGTATCTATGTTCTATCTATGTTCTTGTCTGTCTCTGGAGAAGACAGTAAGCACATTTCCCAAGTAAGCACAATTGAATGTTGGCACAATAGATCCAGAACAAAAAACACCATACAATCCATGTACTGATGTATTCTTTTGAGTCAGTAAGGCCTACTGATGTATTATTTTGAGTCAGTATTGTTGTATTATTTTGAGTCAGTATTGCTGTATTATTTTGAGTCAGTATTGCTGATGTATTATTTTGACTCAGCATGCTCTGTCAGCAGAGTTTAACTCACTCTTGGGAAGATAGGTGGTAGAAGGTTGAGACGGTTTGTGGAAGAATGAATACAGAACATACTTCAGTATAAAGTCTATGTTTTCCCTTGTCTGGTTGTTGTTTATGTGTTTTCTTAATGATACTGTATCCACATACATTATGAGGAGTAGTTAGACCTTCCTCTTTCATTCCCTTTGATCTTCTCTATCCGGTCAGACAAGACAGCCTAGTGGGCACCAGGAAGACACTTAGATTTTGTGTGTTTATTTATTTATTTTATTTAACCTTTATTTATCCAGGCAAGCAATTAAGAACAAATTCTTATATACAAAAGCAGCCTGTCCGAAAAGCAAAGGCCTTTTGTGGGAAGGGGGGGGTGGGAGGCTGTAACAAAAACAAGGTTATGTACATGCATACAAGTAAATAAAATACAAATACAATTATGCCACATCAATGTGGAACGCCCTAGCCAAAGCTGTAAAGGAATGTGAATCCCTACCCACTTTTAAAAACACTCTCAAAGAACACCTACACGAGACTGCAATTCGAAACTGGCCCATGTAAATATCCTAACCCAACCCCCTCCAATGTACAGTAAATTACCAAGTATGGTTTTGTCAATATTCCAATGTACAGTTTTGCTTGTACAGTTGTACGAGAATTCTCGGCGTTGGCACTCAAAGTGTTAAGTGTGCACCTGTGTGTGTGTGTGTGTGTGTGTTTAAGTGTGCACCTGCGTGTGTGTGTGTGTGTGTGTGTGTGTGTTTAAGTGTGCACCTGTGTGTGTGTTTATGTGTGCACCTGTGTGAATGAATGAATGAAACTTTATTTTCGTGTCATGTCCGACGACCCAACCCCTACGGGATTATAAGACACCAAAAACAACAATTGAACATAACAATGACTTCCCATGGTTTCTAAGCTGCACTATGCTGCACACCACCAGAGGCCAAAATACATCACATATGTTATTTTCGTGCGTTTATCCGAAGCTTTCTCTAAATATTCAGCAAGTGCAATTGAGTCTATCTGCATCACTAAACCACATTAACTCAAGGTTTTTACACCTGTCAAATTGCTTTTTACGCAACTCATAGTATAGTGGACAATAAAACATAAAATGAAACTCAATATCGATACCACAGTAAATACAGATCCGCTCCTCTTCTGTGACCCCCCAGTATAACGTCCGGTCTCGAGGTGCAGGGGCAAAATCCCAGAGCGGAGCTGCATGGGCACACAATGACCTTTGTCTTTTTGATAATGGAGGCTAGCACCCACATATTTTTCATTTCTATAACAACTGTTTATCGTACTAAATGTTCTTAGTTTTGGTTTATGTAGTATTTTCTGTGACTGTGACCATTTAATCTGATGTATATTAGACAAGGCTTCCTTAACCAAGGAGATGTTAACAGTATTTACATTCTGGAAAAGGTCAGATGCTCCAATTTCACTGAGGGTGTCTTCTATCTCACTTGCCCACCATGCACCTTTTACAGTTACATCCCAGTTGAAAATGTTCTTAGCAACTCGACTCTGTGGTATTTTTATAAATCTGTTCCATAAAGCTAACATGCTGCCTTTCCATCTTATTCCACACGGTTCCCATCCCATATCTCCCGTTATTGCCAATACAGGGGTGAATTTACTGACTCAGAAAGTACCGTATTGGCCTATTCTGTACCTTTTCTCCTTTTACATATACTTTTGAACCCCATACCCCTGCCATATAGTCCATAACAGGGCAAACACATGAATGAAATAATTTGGAGTAGGTAGCATATCCCAAATCACCCAGCTGTTTAGTTTTTGTGTGTGTGTTTAAGTGTGCACCTGTGTGTGTGTGTGTGTGTGTGTTTAAGTGTGCACCTGTGTGTGTGTGTTTAAGTGTGCACCTGTGTGTGTGTTTAAGTATGCACATGTGTGTGTGTTTAAGTGTGCACCTGTGTGTGTGCACCTGTGTGTGTGTTTAAGTGTGCACCTGTGTGTGTGTTTAAGTATGCACATGTGTGTGTGTTTAAGTGTGTGTGTTTAAGTGTGCACCTGTGTGTGTTTAAGTGTGCTTAGTGTGCACCTGTGTGTGTGTGTGTTTAAGTGTGCATGTGTGTGTGTGTGTGTGTGTGTGTGTGTGTGTGTGCGTGTGCGTGTGTGTGTGTTAGTGTGTGTGTGTGTGTGTTTAAGTGTGCACCTGTGTGTGTGTGTTAGCACCTGTGTGTGTGTTTAAGTATGCACATGTGTGTGTGTTTAAGTGTGCACCTGTGTGTGTGTGTGTGTGTTTAAGTGTGCACCTGTGTGTGTGTTTAAGTATGCACATGTGTGTGTGTTTAAGTGTGCACCTGTGTGTGTGTTTAAGTATGCACATGTGTGTGTGTTTAAGTGTGCACCTGTGTGTGTTTAAGTGTGCTTAAGTGTGCACCTGTGTGTGTGTTTAAGTGTGCATGTGTGTGTGTGTGTGTGTGTGTGTTTCAAGTTTCAAGTTTCAAGTTTCTTTAATAGTTGTCATACAGAAGTACAGAATACTTTCATACAAAATGCTTCTTACTGTTACGCTCCAGAGACTGTGCTAGACAAGATAGTAAATAACATAGTATAGCATGTAATTTAGAAGAAGAAAATGAGGTCACAGTGTTCGGTATAGACATATGTACAATGTTCTGAGTTACCATATAATATACAATACTATGCAGTGTACTAATGTACAGTACTATATAGTGCAAAGCAGAAATGGGATGAGGTACAATTTAGGTACAATTTACAGTAAGGTGTACGAGTTGTAGTGCAATCCTTCATCAATAAATATAAAGTGTGGGGAGTGGGTGCTACAGTGTGTTTGTTTAAAGTGGGTGTGTGCTATAAAGTGTGTGGAGTGGGTGCTACAGTGTGTCTGTTTAAAGTGAGTGTGTGCGTGTGGATGTGTGTGCTATGTGTGTTTGGTGGTTGTTGTTGTGTAGTGTTCATTGTTCGTTTAGCAGTCTGATGGCCTGGGGATAGAAGCTTCTTCTGAGTCTTTCTGTGCTCGCCTCGCCGTGTGTGTGTGTGTGTGTGTGTGTGTGTGTGTGTGTGTGTGTGTGTGTGTGTGTGTGTGTGTGTGTGTGTGTGTGTGTGTGTGTGTGTGTGTGTGTGTGTGTGTGTGTGTGTGTGTGTGTGTGTGTGTGTGTGTGTGTGTGTGTGTGTGTGTGTGTGTGTGTGTGTGTGTGTGTGTGTGTGTGTGTGTGTGTGTGTGTGTGTGTGTGTGTGTGTGTGTGTGTGTGTGTGTGTGTGTGTGTGTGTGTGTGTGTGTGCACCTGTGGATAGATGGATGGATGTTCCTAAGTAAACATGTTGATACTTGGTCACTAAATATACAGGCTGGAGATGCAGAGGCTGAACACAAACAGACCCAGCAGCCTGGTAGCAGTGGGAGCGACACTGTGCAGTGCAGAAATAGACTATAGCTACTGAACCGACTGATGGAAATCACCTGGAGTGTCCCTTAAAATTGTGAATTGTTTCATTTCTATATTATTCCATGTATTAGTTAGCTGAGCAATCAGCAGCAACACGGTCTCTTCAGAACAGATACTTATTTTTTTTGCAAAGTAGCTTTTGTACATTTAAATTGTATTAAATCTTTTTACCTTTATTTAACCAGGTAAAATGCTTGAGGTCAAGGATCTCTTTTACGAGCAAGACCTGACCAAAATGGCAACATTACAACAAGTTACAACGAAACACAGACGGGATAAAATAAAATAAAATGTGCAAGCACCACTATATCCATTATGTAACATCAGCATTATGTATTAATGCATTTGCAAACTCCCAATTCAGACGTTGCAAAGTCTGTGACATGAACTTTAAAATCAGGCAAGGTGACAAGGGCCTGTAGCTTCAGAGTGTTTTGAAGTCCGTTCCCAGTAGAGGAGCAGAGTACATGAAAGCCCTCTTCCCAAACTCAGTGCGAGTTCTGAGGGACTGAGGCTGAAGATAATCCTGAGATTGCAAGCTGTAAAATAGATTATCAGAGATAGTGAGATATGTACATTTACATGTACAGAGGTATAAAGGTAACAGACCAATAAGTGCTTTATAAATAAAGGTTTGCATCAGTTTAGCCAGTTTGTTTGTTTGTTTGTTTGTTTGTTTGTTTGTTTGTTTGTTTGTTTGTTTGTTTGTTTGTTTGTTTGTTTGTTTGTTTGTTTTATTTAGATCATTATCTTTTCATAGCAGCAGCTATTCTTCCTGGGGTCCAATAACTTAGATGGTGACGAGACAAAAATATACATTCACACTCATCACAATATATTGACAAAACACATAAAAAAAAAAGAGCAATAAACAACACACCTAAAGAAACTCAACTGAACATTCAAATGCAAGAAACCAAAATTATTATATTCAGTAGAAGCCTATTACTTACCAACATTTGGCTGCGGGCCGCGAACCTTCTTTGAAGCGCATGTGGCCCCATTCTTCACTTCTCATGGGAACAGGGGCTGACACCCAGTTGATGGCTGAGCCTGGGTCTGTCCATGAGAATGTTGTGCTGTCGCGTGGCTCCTGCACCACACGTTGTGTGATGGGTGAGCCTGGTGTTACGGCTGCCACTAGCTACAGTGGTCAGCAGGGGGACTCGAGGCCTCTTCTGTTGAATGCACAGCAAGGGTTACCCCGGCCTCGCCTTCGCCAGGCGGGGTATCGCGCTGATGCCTCCCACTCCCGTGAGAGCGGCAGTGGTCTGCGAAGCAGAGGCGAGCGTGATTTGGGTGGTAGCAATATCACTGCAGGGCTTCGGCGTGTAGGAGCCCATGGGGTCCTCATGCCTTGCGTGTCTAGCTGCGGATGACAGCTTCTCCCGTATCAAACCGGCCCTTTCTGTCGGGGTCCCCCCTTGGGTGCGTCGCACAGCGGGAGGGACCGGGCCAACTATCTACTATTTCTTGCGGCCCAGCGTCAGTTGACGGCGGGTGCGCTGTGGGATTATTTTCACATATGGCAACAAGAATGCCATTTGGAGGAGTGGATAGAGAGAACGTTGAGGGAGGGGCTTGTGTTACAGTTCGCACAACCCCACCCTCCGTTCTCAGGTTTGGTGCCGACCCTATTGTCAGGGTCAGAAGCAGTGACAGCCCTGGCCGACGAGATCCAATCTCTGTTGGCGAAGCAGGCCGTCGTCGTGGTTCCGAGAGAGGACGCGATGTCAGGCGTCTACTCCCGTTATTTTCTGGTGCCCAAGAAAACAAGGGGGGTCAGACCTATACTGGATCTGTCCGCGTTCAATCGTATGATTGTAGCGAGACCGTTCAGGATGTTGACCGTCAAACTCCTTCTGCTTGCTGTCAGAAGGGGAGACTGGTTCACCTCCATAGACCTGAAGGATGCGTATTTTCACATCCCGATTTTCCCTCCTCACAGGAAATTCCTACGGTTCTCTGGCTCCCCGCACATTCACCAAGTGCATGGCGACTGCACTGGAGCCTCTACGTCGTCGGGGGATACGAGTTCTATTCTATCTCGACGACATTCTACTCCTTAATCGTTCGGAGGAGGTTGCCAGGTCTCATACCAGGCTGGTGGTGGAATTCCTCACCAGGCTGGGTTTTGCTGTGAACTGGAAGAAGAGTACGCCTCTTCCCAGTCAACAGTTGGAGTACTTGGGCTTGACGCTGAGGTCGAGGCCCATGATTGTAACCCTCTCAGAGCAGTGCCGGGTGTCTATCAGTCGCGCGCTCGGGGGTTTCCGTCTGGGAGGGACGGTCACGGCGCTGCAAGAGATGCGTCTGGGAGGTATGATGGCATCTGCTCACACGGTGGTTCCTCTTGGCCTTCTCTTCATGAGGAGGATACAGAGGTGGTTTTTGTCTATGAGAATAGATCCGGTGAGGGACAAATGGAAACGGTTGACGGTTCCTTTGTCGATATGGGGAGATCTCGCCCATTGGAAGAGGCTGGGTATCCTCACCATTGGTGTCCCCATGGGCAGCAGGCGCTCACACGTCGCGGTCTTCACCGACGCCTCTCTCACGGGTTGGGGAGGGACGTGTCGGACCCACGCAGTGGGGGGCAGCTGGCCGGCGGTTCATGCCGGTCCATCTACCCCGCACATCAATGTGTTGGAATTGAAGGCGGTCCTTCTGGTCCTCAAACGGTTCGGCCACCTGGTGGTAGGCGAGCACGTTTTGGTCAGGACAGACAGTGTGACGGCAGCGGCGTATATCAACAGGCAGGGTGGGACTCGTTCCATCCACCTGCACCGGGGGGCGGTCGAACTTTGGCTATGGGCATCTCACAGGCTGCGCAGTCTGAGGGCGCTCCACATTCACGACGAGTGGGAACTCCGCCCCGACATAGTCAGACGGATCTGGGATCGGTTCGGGGAGGCCTCGGTAGATCTGTTTGCGTGCCGACACTCTCACAAGTGCCCCTTGTGGTTCTCAGTCAGTCGAGCGGATCATCCCCCCTTGGGGGTGGATGCCTTCTCGATCTTTCCATGGCCGCCCGGTCTTCTGTACACCTTTCCTCCTGTACATCTGTTGGGTCAGCTGTTGGAGCGGATACGGAGAGAGCGCAGGACGGTGATCCTGGTCGCGCCGGACCGGGGCACGGCAGTGTGGTTCCCGGTCTTGATCCAGCTTCTGGTCGCTCCTCCTTGGGTTATTCCTTGGTCGGCGACGGCCCTCTCACAGCACAACGGGTCTCTGTTCCAGTACCCGGTGTTGAGCCAACGCCTGCTGGTGTGGCTGGTGGGAGGGTGAGTCTGGAGAGGATGGACCCTTCTGTGGTTGATACCATCCGGAATGCACATGCTCCCTCCACTGTCGCGCTTTACGCGGGCAGATGGCGTATGTTCCAAGAGTGGTGTAAGGCGGGGGGCCGGGACCCAGTCTCCTGCCCTTTGGATGCTGTCCTGAGTTATCTCCAGTCTCTCCTTGATAGACTGTCGGCTTCGACGGTGAGGGTATATGCGGCAGCTATATCCTCCTATCATGAGGGGTTTGAGGGGACTGTCTTGTTCAGCCACCCTCTTGTGAAGCGTTTCCTGCTTGGCGCTCGACGCGTTAAACCGGTGCAACGCTCTTTGGCTCCGACTTGGGATCTTCAATTGGTCCTCGGCCGGTTGTCCTTGGCCCCGTTTGAGCCGCTCGAGCAGGCGCCGTTGGGACAGCTGTCCTTCAAGACCGCGTTCCTGCTGGCTGTCACCTCCGCTAAACGCGTGGGTGAGCTCTGTGCTCTTTCGGTACGTCCAGAGTGCCTGTCTTTTCGGGCCGATTGCGGTGCCACTCTGCGACCTAATCCTGCTTTCATGCCTAAGAATATCCGGAGTTCCTTCCGCTCCCGGGATATTGTGGTTCAGGCGTTTCGTCCGCCTCCTCACACTAGTGAGTTAGATGCAGGCCTTCACCTGTCATGTCCGGTCCGCGCTTTGGGAATTTACCTCAGCCGTACTCAGGACTTCAGGGTTACCGACCAGCTTTTTGTCTGTCACGGTGGTTCTCGTGCGGGTAAGGCACTGTCGAAACAGCGCCTGTCTCATTGGTTCCGCGAGGGCATTGCTCTCTGCTACACGTTGGCTGGGCAGGATCCCCCTGGGGGCGTCAGGGCGCACTCCACTCGTGGGGTGGCTGCCTCTGCCGCTCTCCTGGGTGGGGCTTCGGTGGAGGACATCTGTGCTGCAGCTTCATGGTCCTCCCCGGGCCCCTTTGTAAGGTTTTACCTCATGGACATGACCGGGGGTTCTGTCTCCCAGGCGGTTCTGGGGTCTGTGGCCTTTCCTGCTTCCCGTCCTTGGTAGGGTAGCAGGAGTGTGTGGGTATGGGCCACAGTGTGTTAAGTCACACGTGGTTCCGCCTGTGCTGGGTGACAGGACTCCCCAAACTCCTTGATGTGGGCTTTCGGGTCCTCAGGGGGTGCATTTGTCAGGCCTCGCGTCCGCTCTTACCCCATATCTCGATAGGCTTAAAGGGGAACTCCAACATTTTGGGAAATTAGCTTATTTAACATCTTCCCTGGAGTTAGACAAGAGGATACATACCTTTTTTGTCTCTGTGCGTGCATTTTAGCTTTGGGAATAGACGCTCCGTTAGCATAGCTTAGCTTCATCACTGGAAGTGGGGGAGGGTTAGAGCCTTACAGTGCCTTACAGTGTATTGCAAGGTCTGACATTGACCAAACTTGATATGCATGACCTTGGTGGGCTCTAGGTCAACTCCTGAAAAGGGGGTCAATGTCAGACTTTGCAATCAAAAGTTAGGGGGCTAATAACCCTTGCCATAATTTCAGTGCGCCCCCTAACTTTTGATTGCAAGGTCTGACATTGACCCCCTTTTCAGGAGTTGACCTAGAGCCCACCAAGGTCATGCATATCAAGTTTGGTCAATGTCAGACCTTGCAATACACTGTAAGGCACTGTAAGGCTCTAACCCTCCCCCACTTCCAGTGATGAAGCTAAGCTATGCTAACGGAGCGTCTATTCCCAAAGCTAAAATGCACGCACAGAGACAAAAAAGGTATGTATCTTCTTGTCTAACTCCAGGGAAGATGTTAAATAAGCTAATTTCCCAAAATGTTGGAGTTCCCCTTTAAGAGCGGGACGCGATAAGCCAAGTACGATAATATAACGATAGGTTATGTATATAACCTAGTTATATGAGTACTGGCTGAGCGTCCCGCTCTTAAGCGGCCCTGAGTCCCCTTGAGGGATCTTTTGACTGGGAACGAGATTTTGGCGAGGAAGGGTGTATTGGGGGCCGCGCCTGCTATCTTATAGGCTACGCCTCCGTAGGGGCGGGACACGGCAGGTGTGGGTGTATTGGTTTTGTTCGTTGGTACAGTAGGTACATGAGATGAGGTATATCTCGATAGGCTTAAGAGCGGGACGCTCAGCCAGTACTCATATAACTAGGTTATATACATAACCTATCGTTAACCATCCACAGCATACTTCTCAATAATAAGTTGTTGGTACATGTACATCCTTTTGACCTTTTGAAATTAGCAGTATTTTTACTTTCTTTTAACTCCTCTGGTAGACGATTCCACAACTTCACCCCACAGACAGATATGCACATGCTCTTCATAGTGGTGTGTACAGTCGGCTGTTTTAAGTGATATCCCCCTTCTCTATCTCTGTTATGAAGAGATCTGATCTGAGTCACATACAGTATGAGCAGATTCAGGCCACATGTTCACAGTGTGAACATAGCCGTGGTTTCAATGTCTGCTGCAGGAGGCTGCACAATTCAGGAGCACAGAAGCCAAAGACAGATCTACCAAGTTCAGTCCAGTTCAACATTATAAAGTAGTCTGGGAGTCGCTCCCTAGACCCCCCGCCCCCCCCCCCCCTACATCCTTGCTGTCTCCTCGACATGTCTCCGTTACCACGGTGACAGAGCGTCTCTGTCTGGTGGTCCTCCTCCTCCAGAGTGTTTATGTGCTGTACAGCATGCTGTGTGGTTTTCTTACACATCCTGTCCCCTAGTCAGCTGTTTGACCCCAGTGACCCCACTGTCCCACGACACCAGAGACACCTGCTCGACGTTTGACGTTCCGACCGGGTTATTGGGGTTACATACACATACGAGCGCACGCACATACACACACACACACACACACACACACACACGCACGCGCGCGCGCACACGCGCACTTCCTGAGACATGACTGGATAAAGTGTCATGTAGTATAGAATAGATCAATAACAAAAGGTTTTAATGTATCTTCTCAATGATTCTATGTTATAGCTATATGATCTTTCTCTAATGTATAGTGGAATAGCTTACTCTGCTCGTTGTGTTTCCCGTTAAAGTAACAGTTCATTCAAATGTGGTCCTTTGGAAATCACGTGGAGGCGGAGACAGCGCTGCGGGTGAAAACGGTTCTGACCGTTGTTTTATTGGAATATCCAACAGCTTAAATTATCTGGTTCACAGCATCAATTATTTTCTATCTCTAATCAGCTTTTCCCGGAGGGCTTCTTAGTGGCGTCTCTTATTCTCGAACTGGTGGGGTGGATTCTCCGTCTCTGCTTTTCCGTTCTCCCTGCGTGTCTCTCTGCGTCTCGGTGTCTCCGTGTCTCTGTCTGACCTCCATCATTCAACCTGTAGGTTTTATAGAGAAGAGAGAACCCCCCCCAGCCCTTGCGCCATCCAGTGCCGTCACCCCAGAGAGCCTGCTTTCCTATTGGCTAGAAGGTCTCCCCTCTCAGTGATTTGGGTCTTGCGAAACAGCGTTACAAGGTGACCTTACAGAGGGGATATGAACTAGTTTCCTTTTAGAATGATTTACCCAAATGTCCCTGAATGCGACCCTCATACAGATGGAAATATAGTACCCACTCAACTTAACAGTGGGTATCACAGAATGGCCTGTTTGGTCTGCTTAGCTAAAGTAAACAGAACTCGGATGTTGGCCTTCAGGCCGTCACTTCTTGACTTAATAGTTTAGTTATTTGGCGCACCATCCCTGTTCGTTGTGGAGGAAGATGTGTCATATGTTTGCCATTTGATCTGTTCTTATTTTTATGGCACTCTGGGCCTTTCCTATAACTGCTAAGTGAAGGCTGAAGGGGTGCACTGTTAGCTTTTTGACTGAGTTCTCCTGTGGCTTTTTCCATCAACCGCTAGATGATTTTAATCCTTCCCGTAATGCTTATATGGGTCATTTTGATCCATTTCGACTGAGGCCAGTTAACAGCCTTCTTGTTGACTCAAATGTATGGTTAACCTAACAGGTGATTTGGCATGGCTGTGAGTCTCTATTTTTCTAAGAGAAAATAACCTAGTTCTTTGCTATTTCATATATGTGCATAATTTCTATTGTTTAATTTACAGGTTTTATTTAGATAAATATACGACAATCCACCCTTAGTGGGTTTCATAACCCACTATATAGCACCAATATGTTCTAAATTAAACATGTTAAACCATAATTATCATTTTTGCTAATATTTTCAAAAAATTCAAAAAATCCAAAATTTACACAAATCGAACTACCAAACCCATTTCCGTCTGTACAGTTACAAAATCATCATTCACTCTTTCCGTTGGCTTCTTCCCCAGTCACACACAATATCAGTTATTACTATGACTCTAGACTAAGAAAGCTGTTCCTGTTTTTACAAGGAAACACTCTTTCAATAACAGCTTTTTTTTTTTTAGACTATTTTATCCATGTTTACTTATCTTCAATGTGTCTGTTTTGTGTAATTGACTCTGCAAGAAAAGATTAATACATCCTACCCAAAAGATTAACACTCTAAACATCGAGGGAGATTCAAACAAGCAAACATAAATCATCTCTTCTCCTTTAAAATACCACTGAGGCCTCAATTATTCTTCGCTTTCATCCCTGTCAGTTATCCCTGTTTAAACCTCCTGAGGTCTTTACGGCTACCTCGTTTTGACTGTTTTCTTCTTGTTGTATTTTGTGCTAACCACAGCCTCTTCTTTGTTGTATGCAGTTTTTGGTACTGCTCCGATTTTCCACAGAAGGAAACGATTTTCCCTCTGTCCTTTTTTGCATTTTGGATTGTTATTTACAAACACACAATGGATTGGAAGGTCTCATTTTCACACAGATACATTTTTACTGTTCTGTATTTGACAACACTCTTTTTCCAAATTCGTTATCTATATATTCCACAGCTTCAATTGTTATTATTCAATCAAATCACCTTTGTCTCATTCATTTTTGTGCTGTACTATCTTACTAGATCAAATATCTCAAGTTCAACACAATCACCACTCCACCCTTGAAAGTGGAATAACCATTTATTACACTATCAATACCTTGTTTCCAGACAGCCTCCTCGGTCCGGACAGCCAGCTCTAGACGAGGCCAACCACCAACAGAACCTATGTGCATGGTAACAAACCACAGTCCCTTTAAACACACATCCCACACACTCTGCCAGCCTTCAACAAGCCGGTGCAGAGTCTCCCATAAGCCAATTATCAATTTCACACGTCTGCACCCTACTTGTAAACTATTTGGCCAATGGCGACCAAAATCTACAGAGCTTACCTATAAACAGAGAAACACGTTCGCCCAACACTTACCAAACCCAAAAACGTGACACAACTCCCCAGATACTACTCCTGGACTCTCAATGAGCGGAAAACTAAATCATGAACCAGCTCCCGTCCACCCTTAGTTTCCAGCCCATTATTTTAGACATTCCTACCAGTCCCGCTGTGTCACCACCACCTGCTATCCCTGACCGGCGAGAGATCCCTCCCAGCCAGTCAGTTCCTAAAAAAATAGAGTGTCAAACAAAAAAAAAAAAAAAAAAATTGCAAACAAACATAAACAAAAATTCGTGAGTGCCTTCATGCAACACACCCATCAACAGAACTAAACTATCAGCTAGAGGCATAAATACCCCCGCATAACCACTAAGAAATAAAAATTAAAAATTAAAAAGAAATTAAGTAAAGAAATTAATTTTTTTTTTTTTTTTTTTTTTTTTTTTTTTTTTTAAAGTCTCCTTGACCACCCTTGGATCAAGTATGTATAATCACTACTAAAATAGTCCTTTGTTATTAACTCTGTTTAATATTATGTCTAAATATCAACTGTTTAACCCTTCTCTGACACCGTCTGGTTCAGAGTTCACATGACCACAAGAGCCATTGCGGTGACCATTTTTCTCTCTCTCTCCAATCTGTGCAGCCGGGCCAGGCTGTACAGGTGGGAGATACCAAAAATCGTCCACCATACCCTTCTCCCTTACGTTTTCCTCACTGCCACAGCAAGAGTTGATCAGACACACTGTAGCAAAAAGGAAAACCCATGATTGGTCTATTAATTAACTGTTAGTACGATTGGCTCATGCATCTGTCAGTCATTTCATCTCTCCCTGTTAGTTGCACATCCATCTTAGTCGCTTCCACTCATAACCTAATGTACCAACGCTTCTATATATACATATATATATATTTTTTTTTATTCTATTTTTATTCCAATCAGTCCTTTTTCCCATTTTAACTTATTAATACCTCTATTTTCCCGAGCACTATGAGCTTCGCTTGTGCATTCCTGCCTCGTTCTTATTCAACCTATGGCCTTTGCAGACACACCCTCTTTACACCCCTTCTGAAAATGTCCCAACTTTCCACATGTCCAGCAACTCTGTTTTCTGATGGACGCTTGCTTTCTATTGGACTCTGGCTGAGCCCGCCACCCTTTGCCACATGATCGAGCGAGATGGCCGATTTCTCCACATTTCCAGCACTCAGTTGATGCCGGCCATCCAAGCGGTCCCCCTCTTTGTCGTCCATTTCCTCCTTGGGGCTGCCAGTTCTGTTGTCTGGATGAGAGAGGGACATACCTGTTCTTCCCAGCCGCCGCACCTTGGGCCTTTTGTTGTTGGGAGGGGCCTGGAAACTCACCCCCCCTGCGGCTGTCATCATTCCCTCGCTGCTCCGCTCCCTGTTCAGGTAACAGGGCAGGTGACTTCTCTTGTTCACTGAGTCCTTGTTCTGCAGTACGAAACATGATTTCCAAAATTACATCACTCATGATCACAGTCTGTTTCGCCAGCTCTTGTTCTAGCACCTCCCTCTCGCGTGTGACTTGGTCAACCGCCAGCTGCTTCTCCACCAGTTTTCTACGGACTGTCTCATGTCTCTCGGACGCTTCCGTGAATGCTCTTTGTCTTTCTGGAGAGAGGCACGTCATCCTCTCTACCTCCACCCTGGCCCCCGCTGTCTGGCTCCTCGTCACTGGCCCACGCCTCTCATCCTGGCTTTGGTCTCGAGGGACGACTGGACTGGGCTGTGGAAACTGTTTGTGTACATTTCCATACCTGCTATCGGTCCCTGTTTCAGCCGTACGGCCAGAGTGGACTTCGTGGGACGGCTGTAACAACGCCGCTCTTCTCAGTCTCTTTCTCTGTCCCTTGGTTAAACTGCAGTCGCCTGCAATGGACACCCCAGTGTGGCTCGGTTCTGGTTGGAGTAAAACCGTTGTCTCTGGTTCTCTCTCCTGTAAGACCTCCTGTATTGGAATCAAAGTCATTATTTCCAGTCCCTCTGTTATACTGGTCACCTGAGGAAATTCCATCACATCCCACTCAATCAGATTAACTTCAGATATCAATCTTTCTACGGGAGTGTCTGCAAAGGTTGTCAGCCTATTGCTATTGTCGGCATTACTTCTTTTCATCGCTTTTCGTGCTCTCCTTTTCTGTTTTTTATTTTTGTTTCTCAATCTATAACAGCCTCCTTTTTTATACTTAAATACAAGGTCTTGTAAAGGCCTGAATCTCTTTGGCCATGGCTTCTTCACTTCTATTGTAATATTTCCAGTCATTGACATAGACAGATTGTCTACTTTTGCTATCGTTATTGCTTCTAAACCTTCAGTTGTCTCTATCAATGTTCCACTAAGGTGAACTTCCTGTGTACCCGACATTCTCACCACTTAATCACCGTTTGGAAGAACAAGTTTCTCTGTGTCCAAACCTATTTTTCGCTACTTGAGTTAAAATTCACCCACACTATCAGATTTATACCGGTGCAGACAGGGATTGACAATTTTCTTATCATTCATACTATACCAAGGCTCATATAGCCATTTCCCCAATTGGTATTGAAATCGCCAGAGCCCTAGTCCTCGCCGAGCCTGTGCAAAAAGAAAGCAAAAACATAACACTTAATACAGTGGCATTTCCCTTGTCATTTCCTCAATATTTATGCATTGGAAATGTCGGGCATTCCTATACTAATTCTTCTAGAGAGATTCGGTGTAATCTACTTGAATATAACGATACGGCTTTACTTGTTTTTGTCCATTTGTCCAACCGGAAACTGGAGGTTCCAATCCTTTGTGTGTTCCCTTCACCTTTGGTTCTCTGGGGAACATAATCATTAAGTTCCACACAACCTATCAATTCTAACAAATGGTAAACTTGGTTAGCCATCTGTTCCAATTTCTTTTTGCCTTGTTGAAATTGTCATAATTTATACTTTAAATGACTGCTCCGCGTATTAACTATGTATAAATGTAATATTAACTTCCCTACTTGCTTTCTACTATGAAAATCAAAAACTATACTTCTTCCTACATTTCTCACCACATTTACATCTCACGCCTTCATCACATTCTTCATACAACATCATTCTACATTATATTTCCACACATACCCCCTCACACCACCAAAAAACCTTTTGGTGGCGTCACTGCTTCCAACCACTATCACGGGAAAAAATTTATCTTTAGCAACTTAGGTCACTAAACCCCTGACCGTTACATAGCCCAGTTGTCCACGTTATTAAATTCATGAACCCCAGTACTATACCCACCGCAACATTTCCCATGATCCCTGAATCCACCGAGACCCGTCTTCTCACAGCCCAAAGCATCTTCCCTCAGTTTCGAACCTGAATGAAAACACCCCAAGCCCCCTTCCAAGGAATATCACAACTCGTCCAACCACCACCTGTACCGGCACCTATTTCACATACATAACAGCTACATAGTTTAAAACAACCACCCAACCAATAACACACAACAAGACGCAAAGCCAACCCTGCCTCCAAGGACCCCAACCGAAGGGGGAAACCAGGGGACTGGCACCTTCCCTAAAATGAAAAACAAAAAACACGCCACAACCGTCTCTAACCAAAACCAATCTAATGTAAAACCCATCTCCCTTATAACAAATGCTCCAACTCCTTGCCCCCAGCCCAAACACACACGCCACTCTCAAGAGGGCCAGTCTGGGGGTTGGAGGGACCCCAACTAGAAACGGTCCGTAACGTACCCACAATCCATTTGAAGGCAAGGCATCGAGGGGGGCGCACGTGGAGAAATGAAGGGAGGGAGAGAAGGAGAGACATACATACGGAAGAGGAGTTCCCAAACGACCATGAATATTACCCTATCCTTCCGTAAAGTAAACACTATTTTAAATACAACCACTGCCTCAAGCCCACCATAAGGGCAACCTAACTCGAATACTCTAACTAACTGCATGCCATGTATGTCCTGATGAACCGAAAATGGGGGACCCTGATGTAAACAAGACGAAAGTCTTTCTCTGGTCTGCATCCCCTTAACAATCGTGTGCATTGAGCCGTACTGTATTGCACCCATTCTGATAAAGTTTTCAATCAACCAATCAATCAACAGAGTCCATCTGGGAGAGAGGGATAGACAGAGGGAAGGGGAGATACCGGGAGGGAGGGAGGGAGGGAGAGCGGGAGGAAGACAGGGAGGGAGAGAGGGAGGACAGATGAAGGGAAGGGGGGCACAGACAGATGAAGGGAGGGGGGGAGCTATGACAGGAGGGGGGGCACAGAGAGGGAAGGAGGGGGGGATGCTATGAAGGGAGATTTATTTATTTTCTTTCTATTTCCAGAATCAACCAGCAGACTTCACCGTACAGCCTGGTCCAGTTAACCCACAGCTTAATACAACTAATGGTCTTTGCATGGAGTTCCTAAAAGCCACCACTATACCCCAAGGGACGGAGGGAGGGAGAAGGGAATGGGGGAGGGAGGGATGCAGGGAGAGAGGGAGGGAGGGAGGGAGAGGGGGAGAGAGGGAAAGAAAAAGAGAGACGGCGAGACGAAGGGAGGAGGGGGGGACGGGGGAGGGAGAAGGCAGGCCGAAACCCCACCTGTCCAAAAAGGCCTTCGACTGTCATCCCCCTATTTTAACTTTATCGCCCTCGTTTTTTAAATCCTTTGTTTATTCTATGTTTCTAATTAACCAAGTTCTATTCCTCCCCTATAACTGTTTTAAACCTGTAGCGTAGCACTCTGGGATCCCATCGAACAAAAAGCGCATCACAAATCCAATCCATTATTATCACTATCACACGTGTGGCTGCCGTCCTGGCGGACATCTGTGCTCTACTAAGTGCACCCTTCTAGTCCAGCGAGAGCGCTGACGCTCCGTATTTGAGCAGGGTTGCCGTCTGTCAACACAAGATGGAACCCTGGAGGAAGCGATATAAGGAAACAAACTGCCAATAACTGTGAAGTTATCTTCGAACCCGTATCAGGAAATAAGCCTCCACACATCTGGTTAAATTAAATGCGAAACAAGACCTCCTGTGCGTCTCATGTTACAAACTTGTCCTCGTGAGCAGAGCGCATCATAACTACATCTAAAGGTGCATTGTTTGCAAACATTAGAACGGACACGTGACTCATACGCACACAGGAACGGGAGAGAGGGAGGGAGGGAGAAAGGGAGGGAGAGAGGGTGGCAGGGAGAAAGGGACGGAGGGAGGGAGGGAGGGAAAGAGAGGAGAGGGAGGGAGGGAGGGAGAGAGAGGAGAGGGAAGGAGGGAGGGAGGGAGGGAGGGAGGGAGGGAGGGAGGGAGGGAGGGAGGGAGGGAGGGAAAAGAGTACTATATCTGCATGGGGGGGCACACACTATGGTATAGAGGGAGATGATATCTCATCTCTACAGTGGGGCGGGGGGGGGGGGGGGGGGCACACACCATAGAAGCTATGAAGGGAGAAAGGAAGCATTCCAGGGAAGGAGCTGTACCATAGGGAGCTCACACCATATAATAAATGGAAGGATGGAATGGAATGTGGTACCCACTATGATAGTGCAGGATGGATGGAAGGGGGGAGGGGAAGGGGGCACACACTATGATAATGCAGGATGGCACCCATTATAATAGTGCAGGATGGCCCATTATAATAGTGCAGGATGGGGCACACCCTATAGGGAAGGCTACAGTGGGGAGGGGGGGCCCTGATGAAACTCCTAGTATCCTCTCATATACTGTACCATTTTAGCCATAAAAGGGGGAAAAAGGAGGGAGGGAGTGGAAATGGGAGGGAGGGATGGAGGAAGAAAAGGAGGTGAGGGAGGGAGAGAGAGAGAGGAGAGGAGAGGAGAAGGAGGGAGGGAGAGAGAGAGAGAGAGAGGGAGGGAGGGAGGGAGGGAGGGGGGCAACCTAGGGAGAGAGGGCGAAGCAACAGCAGAGGTGTATCCATTTCAAAGACAACACCGCCCCCTGCTGTCTCTATTCGACAAGTGCGTCATCACGCAGCCACTCCTCCCATGACGTCAGCCGACGTGCTCACACAACATGAACCCCAATTCCCAGAATTCCCTGTACCGAATCGTAGTCCGGCATTAAGGATGGCTTCCCGCGAGACGTCGCCACAGGCTTACGTCACGTTTACACACACAAGGTCCCGCTGCCAGCCAAAATAGCATCACGCGATATTCCCCGAGACTCCCAGCATGCAACATTGTTAGCACAGGTAGCTTTAGCATGTTAGCATAGTTAGCTTAGCATTTTTAGCATAGTTAGCTTAGCATTTTTAGCATAGTTAGCTGTCCACTGCCAACACCATTAGCTTAATACCGTTTAGCTTAGCTCAATGTTGCTATCGCTCGATCAGCCTAGCACGGCTAGTTAGCTTAGCCTAGCCCCTTACAATAGCGTTTCCTATACGGCCCACTATCCTGTTGATTTGAGCAGCACAACACATCGCGACGTTTTGCACAACCCAGTCATACTTTATAACATAATTTTAAATTTATTAAGCATTCGTTCATAAACCTTACAGTATCATTTTCTCGTTTGTACGCCCGTCCGGCCCCGGCCGGCTCCGTATTTTAAATCTAGCGCTCCCGATCCAGCCCCGCATTTTAAATCTAACGCACCCCCTCTAGGCCCCCACCAAGCAGATGCTCCTAGTGACGTCATCAGTGGTGGCCGCGATCTGCCATTAAATCATTGTAGCAGAAGAAAAACCCTGCTTTCTTTGATCTTTACCACATTAACCCACGACCTTATTACCACTGATTTAAAAAAATTCAAATAACGTGACACATCCTTTTGGTTCCATCTCACTCGTCATTCACTCAATTCATTCGATATCGCAACGCAGCGTCCATACGGTATGTACGACGTTTTTGCGGACAGTGCTATGGTGTCCCCGCGGCCGTACCCGTGAATAAATGAATGAATGAAAACTTTATTTAACAGATTGCGTCCCTAGAGTTATCATAATGATACAAAAAATACCGGCATCCACTCCATAACCTCTAGCAGACTCATTCACACACATCCTCTCTCATCCACACGGTTACACTCATACTTCCATTCAGCAACATCATCATTTTTAGCACTGGTCAACCTTGCACATCATGTAGCATCATTTGGTAGCCTTTTTCAGCCACCATGGATGAAGCTATAAGTTTCGTCATCTCAACACAACAGTCGTACTAAACATTAATAACCCCAAGCATTCCCCGTTAGCTTGCAACGTAGCTTAGCATGTATTAGCCCTGCTTTGTATAGCAGTAGCTTCCCGGGTATAAAACGGCTTTATTCCGTATTGGTTGTAATATAGTAATCCGCGACGTTTAGCGTTATGATGACGTACGTTTGATTATAGCCATGATACCATACATGTGTCATCCTATTTCATCTAAACAACATATATACATTGTTACATACTAAAGTCCTTATATAATGCCTCATCGCTTCTAAGTGCAGTTTTTTAGTTCGAACATAAGCGCAGATCTTTATAACCCCCCAGTGCACAAGTGCTAATTTTTCCGAGGTTTAAGAGGACTACCTTACGCGCTCCAGAGCTCTTGTTCCGTAAGAACTAAACGGATTCGTACGACGTCGATTTGTCTTTAGCAACGTACAAACCAGACGTCTCCAGTTATTGTCATTGCATTTGAACCTACGATTCTAAACAAGAGTATCTGTCGCCTAACCTGGCGCAATCCTCTAGCCCCTCAGCAGTGCGCGACCTGAACTATTTTATTGTCCAACCCGATCGCGCCAATCCCCTTCATTTCATTAGTGCCGATACGGCTGTGCGCTCAATCGTTTTAATTCGATCGCGCCAATGCAACCATTCTCTACCCCTGTTCGAAATCTGCCCAAACAAACCCCGACAATACAGACACATCTTCAACTCACCGTTTGGCCTCTGCTGATTGTTGTTGCTCGAGGATGGTGTAGTCAGGCGTCGCTGCTCTGCTCTGAGAGTTTTTGAAGTTCTGTTGTCCTTGTCCTGGGTCCCGTTCGGATGTACAGACCGGTAGTCACGGCGCCAGATTAATGTATCTTCTCAATGATTCTATGTTATAGCTATATGATCTTTCTCTAATGTATAGTGGAATAGCTTACTCTGCTCGTTGTGTTTCCCGTTAAAGTAACAGTTCATTCAAATGTGGTCCTTTGGAAATCACGTGGAGGCGGAGACAGCGCTGCGGGTGAAAACGGTTCTGACCGTTGTTTTATTGGAATATCCAACAGCTTAAATTATCTGGTTCACAGCATCAATTATTTTCTATCTCTAATCAGCTTTTCCCGGAGGGCTTCTTAGTGGCGTCTCTTATTCTCGAACTGGTGGGGTGGATTCTCCGTCTCTGCTTTTCCGTTCTCCCTGCGTGTCTCTCTGCGTCTCGGTGTCTCCGTGTCTCTGTCTGACCTCCATCATTCAACCTGTAGGTTTTATAGAGAAGAGAGAACCCCCCCCAGCCCTTGCGCCATCCAGTGCCGTCACCCCAGAGAGCCTGCTTTCCTATTGGCTAGAAGGTCTCCCCTCTCAGTGATTTGGGTCTTGCGAAACAGCGTTACAAGGTGACCTTACAGAGGGGATATGAACTAGTTTCCTTTTAGAATGATTTACCCAAATGTCCCTGAATGCGACCCTCATACAGATGGAAATATAGTACCCACTCAACTTAACAGTGGGTATCACAGAATGGCCTGTTTGGTCTGCTTAGCTAAAGTAAACAGAACTCGGATGTTGGCCTTCAGGCCGTCACTTCTTGACTTAATAGTTTAGTTATTTGGCGCACCATCCCTGTTCGTTGTGGAGGAAGATGTGTCATATGTTTGCCATTTGATCTGTTCTTATTTTTATGGCACTCTGGGCCTTTCCTATAACTGCTAAGTGAAGGCTGAAGGGGTGCACTGTTAGCTTTTTGACTGAGTTCTCCTGTGGCTTTTTCCATCAACCGCTAGATGATTTTAATCCTTCCCGTAATGCTTATATGGGTCATTTTGATCCATTTCGACTGAGGCCAGTTAACAGCCTTCTTGTTGACTCAAATGTATGGTTAACCTAACAGGTGATTTGGCATGGCTGTGAGTCTCTATTTTTCTAAGAGAAAATAACCTAGTTCTTTGCTATTTCATATATGTGCATAATTTCTATTGTTTAATTTACAGGTTTTATTTAGATAAATATACGACAGTTTCACCCACAATACTGTATATTTTGGTAATTGTAGTTGTGAGGGAGGGTGGTGGTAACCTAACCTAACTTAACCTAACCTAACTTAACCTAACCTAAGTTAACCTAAGTTAACCTAACCTAACTTAACCTAACCTAACCTATCCTAACCTCTGGTGGTGTGTGTCAAGACCCCTACGCTCTGCATCTTCTGGCCGCCTCAGACCTACTCCTATCCGAGCTCCGGGAGGGTCATCAAGGAGAAGCCGCCTATTCTCAGTCCTTGCCCCACAATGGTGGAATGAACTACCCACCCCAGTTAGAACAGCCGAAACCCGTCCAATCTTTCGCCGTCGACTAAAGACGCACTTCTTCAACCATTATCTAAAAAAAATATATATATATATCTAACCCTAACTAACCTTATTGTCATGCACTTGTCCTAATAAACTAACCTACACTGTAGCACTCAACACTTTGATGAACATTGTTACTCAGCTGATCGAGTTGTGCCCTTCCTGATGACTTGTCGTACAGAACTTGTAAGTCGCTTTGGATAAAAGCGTCAGCTAAATGACTAAATGTAAATGTAAATGTAAATGTGTGTGTCTCTTCCAGGGAGAAGCCAGGCCACCGGCCCCCAGAGCTGCTGTACCCCCAGGCTGACGTGGCTGAGCGTCTGGCTCTGGGCAGCGACAACCTGCCCAACGGCACCAAGGCAGACCTGCAGGCAGCCAAGCGCCTGGCGACCAGACTCTTCATCCTGGACGGATTCAGGAAGTCTGACGTAGCCAGACACCTCAGCAAGAAGTGAGGGCTGAGAGATCACACACACACACACACACACACACACGCACACACACACACGCGCACACGCACACATACACATACACATACACACGCACTCACACACACACACACACACACACACACACACACACACACACACACACACACACACACACACACACACACACACACACACACACACACACACACACACACACACACACACACACACATTGAATTAGCTAAATATGAGAAACACCTGCTCTTTCAAGGAAATTGAATAAATCATGTATTGAGACCAGATACTGTGTAGGAAAATGTTCCCTTAAGTATTTAATTCATCAGTGTTTTGGCCGTTCATCACGATTTGCACAGTAATGAATAAGGTGCAACCGCTGGAGTACATTCTGCTTCACAGACACCTTCCTCTGTAGTTATATGTGCAAAACATTCTGCTTCACAGACACCTTCCTCTGTAGTTATATGTGCAAAACATTCTGCTTCACAGACACCTTCCTCTGTAGTTATATGTGCAAAATATTTGTGGTAAGTTTTTATGCATGCAGCTGGCTGACCTTTACGAAATATGGGGATAAACCTTGAACCAGTGATGTCATCAACATGTAGAATATAGAAGTACACTGGTCCATAGAGAACCAGTGATGTCATCAACATGTAGAATATAGAAGTACACTGGTCCATAGAGCAGGGGTTCCCAAACTTTTCAGGCCAGGGCCCAGAAAATAAGGCGTCAGAGAGCCGCGGCCCAATGCACATCGTCGGGCTTTTTTTTTATTTTTTTTTGCCAGGCGACCGATTTTTTAAGCCAAATATCACTTCAATCCTATTAAGTTAGTTCAAGTTAGTTATTCATTTATATGTGCTATTTATGAGAGGGCTAACTTGTTGCAAAATAATAATGATAATAATAATAATAGCCTCATTAAAATACTATTGTTGCTTCGGTTGTTTTCAGCGTTTTATGTGCATAATCTGTTATTTAGTTTGAAATGTTCGTTGAAATAAGTAGATTTTTCGTTTTTGTTTATTTATTAAGTTAATATAAAACCATATAGTCACATTTTAGAATACAACTAGAAACACTGTCCTGGCCTGCTTCTAAGTTCAGTGGCCTGACAAAAAAAAAAAAAAAAAAAAATTAAATCATCTCGCGGCCCACCCGTGGCTGCTCGCGGCCCACCTTTGGGTCGCGACCCCGACTTTGGGAACCACTGCCATAGAGAAGCAGTGATGTCATCAACTGTTCGCCTGTTTTTACTGCAACACTACTATCACCGACATCTAAGAAGGGAGATCCCCCCTTGAATGGCCCTTCTAAGGTTTCTCTCCTCCACATTGCCTGTGGTGCATTTTTTCCCATTGCTAGGTTTTAGTGAGTTTTTCCTTACCTTCGCATGGGGTATGTCTGGGAGTGTTGCATTTATTTTGCATTTATTTAAAAAAAATTTGGACCTTATGGTGTTCTTGTTTTGTTCTTGACTTATTGTGATGTTTCTTCTTGACTTGTTTAAAGAAGACGTGTCCGGCCCATGGGGACATTAACGTCTGTTGTCGGGCCTTACAAATAAATTTGATTTGATTTGACATAGACCACTGCACTTCCGCATTACATTGAGCTCATGGAGGAGAGAGCGGGAGGAGAAAATTAATGAATGTGGATGAGAGCCTTGTCATTAAGTGGTTGTAGCTACGGCTGTGGGGGTGCTGGAGACATGATCCAATAGACCTTTATACGCATGAGTCCCCTGAACGCGGAGCGACCAATTCCAAGTCCATCGGCATTTTTCACGCCTACTCCCAAATTACTCATGTGCAGATTGATGAACCTAGCTCTCTGGACAATCCAGAGACTCCGTGGGCAATCTGCGCATGCAGAGTTCGGGAGTAGGTGCGGAAAAGTCTCCCGCACCCCCGGCTCTCATCCACATTCATTCATTTTCTCCCCCCGCTCTCTCTCCCATGATTTCAGAATATCGGAAGTGTTGCGGTGGTCTATAGAGAAGCGGTGATGTCATCAACATGTGGAATATAGAAGTACACTGGTCCATAGAGAACCAATGGGGAAATATAGTGACTGATAGCACTTGACTTATAGCATCTGACTGATCGTATCGAAAATATAGTATCTGATAGTATATTTTTTTAGGTGTTAATGTTTTCAAATGAATCACCAACCATAACACATTACTGTTACAGACATGAATTATACAATTTACAATACAGTACACGTCACTTCCTTCCCCAATCTGGTCTGTCTTTCTGTCTGTTTATCTCTCTCTCCCTCTCTCTCTCTTTCTCTCTCTCTCTCCCTCTCTCTCTCTCTCCCTCTCTCTCTCCCTCTCTCACCCTCTCTCTCTCTATCTCCCTCGCCCTCTCTCTCTGCCCTCTCTCTCCCTCGCCCTCTCTCTCTTGCTCTCTCTCTCTCTCTCTCTCCCTCTCTCTCTCTCTCTCGCCCTCTCTCTCTCCCTCTATTGCTCTCTCCCTCTATCACTCTCTCTCTCTCTCTTGCCCTCTCTCTCTCTCTCCCTCTCCCTCTATTGCTCTCTCCCTCTCTCACTCACTCTCTCTCTCTCTCTCTCTTGCCCTCTCTCTCTCCCTCTCCCTCTCTCTCTGCCTCTCTCTCTCTGTGCCTGCAGTAATGACTTCAGCCGGTTGGTGGCAGAGGAATACCTCAGTAACTTCAACTTCTCAGGTCTGACTGTGGATCAGGCCCTCAGGTCAGTTCTTCTCTTGACTCTTAACAGAAATGTCTGCCTTGACAGTACGTAAAAGTTTGTTGCCTCCTCACACAAGCCAGTTCATTGGGTTCAGTGGAAGGATGTCCCTGGACACTTACATTAAGTAATTTAGCTGATGCTTTTATCCAAAGCGACTTACAAATTCAAATAATAATAATAATAGATTTGTAGAGTGTAAAAATAACATAAAAACTAGCAAGAGGGCGGCTGGGTAGCGCAGTGGAGAATGCACTCGCCTACCACCGCAGAGACTCTGGGATCGAATCCCGCTGTCAGCGGTACCTCCGGCTTGGTCAGTCGTCCCTACTAACACAATTGGCAGTGTTAGCGGGTGGGAAGCCGGCGGGGTATGTGTCCTGGTCGTTGTAAACTGCGGTTCCTACTGGTCGGTCGGGGCGCCTGTTCAGCAGGGAAGGGATCGGGGGGGAAATAGCGTGAACCTCTGCACGCGTTACATTCCCCCAGTGAGAGTCCTCGCTGTCAGGTGAAAAGAAGCAGCTGGCTGACTCCACATGTATCAGAGGAGGCATGTGGTAGTTCTACACCCTCCCTAGGCCGACAGTGGGGCAATGCGCTCAGCGACCAGGAAGGGAATTGGCATAACGACTAAATTGGGATGGGAGCAAAAATACAGAAAAAGTTTAAAAAATAAAAATAAAATAAAAACTAGCAAGAGAGTAAATAAAAACATACAAAATGCAAGACTAAAACTAGTAAAGGAGTAAAAAGAACATGGCATGTGAAGGGCTAAAACTAGTAAAAGAGTAAAGAACATAAAATAAGAAGGGCTAAAACTAGTAAAAGAGGAAAAGAACATGGAGCTAAAACTAGATTATAATCAACAAAAGGCTCTATTAAAAAGATGTGTTTTGAGGCCCTTTTTAAAAGCATCCACGGTCTGTGGTGCTCTCAGGTGGTCGGGGAGAGCGCTCCACAGACTGGGAGCGGATGAGCAGAAAGCCCGCGGTGCAGAGTTTGGTCCTTGGGCGCTGGAGGAGGTTTGCCGGAGTGGAGATGTCGTGAGGAGGGTTGAGGGGTGATGAGTTATTTAAGGTAGAGGGGGCCATTTCCGTGGAGGCACTACCAGGGAGACTTGGTACTCGATCCTGAGTGAGACAGGGAGCCAGTGAAGGGACTTGAGGACGGGTGTGATGTGGTGGTATTGCCGCACTCCCATCAGGATCCTAGCTGCGCTATTCTGGATGCATTGTAGCTTTTGAATGTTCTTGCTAGGGATCCCATTTAGGAGTGCGTTGCAATAATCCAGCCTGGAGGAGACAAAGGTGTGGACGAGCTTTTCGGCATCGGACAGAGTGAGTGTGGGGTGAAGTTTGGCAATGTTCCTCAGGTGGTTAAAAGGAGTTTTTAACCCCTAGGTTGGTGACTGTTGGTGACAGGGTGATGTCCTGGCCGAAAAAGGTGATGGTGGTGATGGTGGATGAGCGGACCTGCTGTGGGGTGCCAACGAGAATGGCTTCCGTTTTGGAGCTATTTAACTGTTGAAAGTTGTGCTTCATCCACGCCTTTGTCTCCTCCAGGCAGGAGGATGATGGTAGGACTGTAGATGGGGTAGGGTTTATTTTTAGGTAGAGTTGGGTGTCATCAGCGTAGCAGTGGAATGATATTCCATGCCGGCTGATGATAGTGTAGAGACTAGAGTGAACAGGGTGGGGCAGAGAACTGATCCTTGAGGGACACCACATGTGACATTGTGGGTATCAGACCTTGCCTCCAAGGAGACATACTCCATTCTTCCGGTGAGGTAAGATCTGAACCAGTCAAGGGTTCTGTATGACAAGTCAACAGGAAGGGTACAACTCTTTCAGAGTACCAATGTTCATCAAACAGTGCTGAAACTTGGGTGGTGCAGTGTTGAGTGCATAGTAGTAAAGACATACTCGTATAGAAGAGTGCATGATAGAGGACAGTAAGAAGGTTGTTTTATTTGTATTTCTATTATTATAATTTTTTATTCAGATATTGATTGAAGAAGTGTGTTTTTAGTCAACGGCAAAAGATTGGTCGGGTTTCGGCTGTTCTAACTGTGGTGGGAAGTTCATTCCACCATTGTGGAGCGAGGACCGAGAATAGGCGGCTTCTCTTGTGTCTCTGATGTCTCTCTGATGACCCTCCCGGAGCTTGAATAGGATATATATATATATATATATATATATATATATATATATATATATATATATATATATATATATATATATATATATATATATATATATATATATATATATAAACTAAACTTAAAAGAAACTATAACTATAAACTATAACTTAAAAGAACACACCAACATTTTGGGAAATCGCAGTCACTCGCTCCAAGCAAGATCAGCAAGCCATGGTCGTGCTCCAAGCACTCACCACCAGGGTCAAGGTCGACGGAGTCCAGCGCTACGCTACTCCCCTGCTTCGGCAAGCAAATGCTACTCCACTACATGCTCCTAAGGAAGCTGTGCTGCCATGCCTCCGCAGCATAGAGAGAAGACTTACCAAGGACCCCAAACGAGCTGAGGTCTTCGGCAGTGAAGGCCTGGTGGATCCGATACTTCTGGGAAGGCGTGCACCATGGAGAAACATCGAAGGAGACGGAGCTGCCCTGGAGCTGTTCGACATTCTGCTGAACTGTTTGTAGATGGAGAGTCTCTGGCTTTCTGGGAAGGTTCAGCCGCCGCACGGCTTGAGGCAGAACGATACTTCGTTCAGAGCCATCGTCCAACACGGCATAGGTCTCCAAGGCTTGGTCCCCGTTCTGGCGAGCTAGCCAGGAGCCGAACCTAGAATCTTCTGATCTAATCTTCTGTGTCTAATGAGATACAGAAACTGGAGAAGGCTGGTTATGTGGCAAGGATAACCCCAGCAGAAGCTGACCAGTCTGCAGAATCCTATTACATTCCGCACCATATGGTGACCCACAACAGTAAGGACAGGATTGTTTTTAACTGTTCATTCCAGTACCAAGGCCTGTCCCTAAATGACCTTCTGCTTCCTGGACCTACACTCGGGCCAACCCTGCTTGGTGTCCTCCTCAGGTTTCGTCAGCATGCCGTGGCAGTCAGTGGCGACATCAAAGGCATGTTTCACCAGATCCGCCTGCTGCCTACTGACAGGCCAGTGCTGTGCTTCATCTGGAGGAACATGGAGAGGGAGAAGGAGCCGGACATCTATGAGAGGCAGGTACTTCCATTCGGGACAACCTGTAGTCCCTGCTGCGCTATTTATGCCCTCCAGCAACACATCCAAAACGACACAGAGGGCAATTCCAACTTGATAAAGACAGTCGAGCAGTCCTTCTATGTTGACAACTGTCTGCATAGCACACACTCTGCTGAAGAGGCCAAGCGTCTCGTCGATGAACTCCGCCACCACCTACAGACGGGAGGGTTTGAGGTCCGCCAGTGGGCAAGCAACGTGCCTATGGTCATCGAGCACCTTCCGTCTGAGGCCCGCTCTGAAAGCAGTGAACTGTGGCTCTCCAAGAGTAGTAGTGATCTTCAGGAGCCTACACTGGGCCTACGCTGGAACTGCCTCAATGACTCCCTGGGCTATAAGCACCGCGCTGTGGAGACCTCAGCACCTACCATGAGGAACCTCTACCGAGTACTTGCCTGTCAGTACGACCCCCTTGGTTACATCGTACCATTCACCACAAGAGCTAAGGTCATCATACAAGACCTTTGGAAGGAGGAGGTTGGTTGGGATGACCCGATCCGACCCCAAAGTCTGCTCGACAGATGGCGCACCTGGGAGCAAGAGATCCCTCATCTCATACACCTGGAGTTCCACCGAGCCTACGCTCCACCACATGCGGACACTTCTACTTCAACCAGGGACCTCCACATATTCTGTGATGCGTCCGAGCGTGCATACGGCTCTGTTGCCTATATGCGGACCATGGATGACCAACAGCAAGTCCACATTTCCTTTGTGCTCGCTAGGTCTCGGGTGGCTCCCAGGAAGCAGCTGTCAATGCCCCGACTTGAGTTGAGTGCTGCCCTCACAGGTGCCCAGCTTAATGATGTACTTCAAGCTGAGCTCACCGTCCCCATCCAGCGGGTTGTCTTGTGGTTGGATTCCACCACAGTTCTCCATTGGATCAAGTCAGAGTCCTGTAGATATAAGGTCTTTGTGGGCACACGAGTTGCGGAAATCCAGAACCTGACCGAGCCCGATAATTGGAGATACGTGAACTCTGCATCAAACCCAGCAGATGACATCACTCGGGGTCTAACTCTGGAGGAACTGGTACGACCACATCAATGGCACAGAGGTCCAGAGTTCCTCTACTTACCTGAAGATCAATGGCCTACTATGCCCTCTGCTCATCCCGAGTCTGACGGCCACGAGATAAAGAAGTCTGCCATAATCTGTAATGTAACCACCTCTTCCAGTCCTCCGCTCCCTGCCATTGAATACTTCACTTCATGGAAAGATCTCGTCCAAGCAACAGTCAGGTCCCTTCACGGTGCGGCTGATGCCCAGACCACAGATCAGCCTTATGAAGCAGCCGACTTCCTCAATGCTGAGAAGGTCCTCCTTAAACGAGCCCAGTTGGACTCATTCCCAGAGGAGATCAAGGCCCTCAAGTCTGACTGACCTCTTCCCTCAGACAGTCGTTTGGGCTCTCTATCTCCGGAGTACGACAAGGCTACAGGTCTCCTCAGAGTAGGCGGTAGGCTGCGCAGAGCCGAGAACTTGGAGATGGATGCCATTCACCCAATCGTCTTGGATCCACATCACCCCCTGACAAAGCTGATCATCCAAGATTATGATCAAACTCTTCTCCACCCCGGGCCTGAGAGGGTATTCGCTGATCTTCGATCCCGATTCTGGGTTCTACGTGGAAGAGAAGCGATCCGGAAGCATCAGCACACCTGCCGAGAATGTCATCTGTGGCGAGCAAAGCCTGACATGCCTAAAATGGCCGACCTTCCGCTCTGTCGCCTGCGTCTCTACAAGCCCCCATTCTATTCTACAGGAGTAGACTGTTTTGGGCCATTTCACATCAAGATAGGGCGCCGGAATGAGAAGAGGTGGGGGATTGTGTACAAGTGTATGACTACACGCTGCATACACCTTGACCTCCTAGAAAGCTTAGACTCTGATGCCTTCTTGATGTCTCTGAGGCGTTTCGTCTCGCACCGTGGTACACCTTTCGAGCTCCTCAGTGATAATGGCACAAACTTTGTCGGAGGAAACAGAGAGCTGCAGGAAGCCTTTGCTGAGATGGAACCCAGACTGAAGGAACAGTTGGCTAAGCAGAAGATTACGTTCCGCTTCAACCCGCCGAGCGCACCGCACTTCGATGGAACTTGGGAGAGGGAGGTGAAAACTGCCCTCAGAGTCATCTTGAAAGACCAGACAGTGTCCGAGACTGTCCTCCACACAGTCCTCATCGAAGTGGAGGGTATCATGAATGCAAAGCCATTGGGCTACCTCTCCTCAGATGTTGCGGATCCTGATCCCGTTACCCCGAAACTCCTCATCATGGGACGCCGTGATTCGTCTCTACCTCAAGCGGTCTATGACTCCAGTGACCTCCTTGGGAAATGTCGCTGGAGGCATAGTCAAGTGCTGGCCGACCATTTCTGGTCCGCCTTCATTCGCCACTACTTACCGGGTCTACAGGAGAGGCAGAAGTGGAGGAAGGATGGCAAGGAACTGTCACTTGGCCAGGTGGCCCTCATCGTTGACCCACAGCTTCCTCGGGCACTCTGGCCTGTTGGGAAGGTCACTCAGACGTACCCTGGAGCTGATGGGCGCATCCGCACCGCAGCTGTCCAGGTGAAGGACAGAACATACCTGCGCCCTGTGTCCCGGTTGGTGCAGCTCCCGAGTCTCCCGGATACAGAGGACCCCTGAGACTTTCCTGTTTAGTTCAAATGGTCTAAGTAGACTTTTGGGTGCGGCTGTGTAGGAAAGCCCCTGTTAATAAGATTACTTTGTTCTGTAATAGCCCTTTAATATGTTGTTGTTGACAGGAAAGAGTAATTGATTTATGCCAGTGTAATCGTTCAGCGTGATGTGCTCCAGCTAGTGTTGCATTCTGGTCTGCTGATAAGGTTACTGGCCCTTTAAGAGTTTTTTCTAACCTCGCGCAGTTTGGTCTCAGTTCAGCTGTCTGACGGTATGCAGTAGTTACTCCTGTCCCTTTGGGGAAAGTGTGCGTCAATGACAGACACAACACACGCAAATTCCCAAATACAAATAATTAACTGAAGCACGCCTCTGTGATTCTTTAATCGGAGTCACAACCCCATAGTGTCCGCCAGCTCTATCAAACGCACCTGTGGAGGCCCTAGCTCTCCGTTTCACTCTAGACACTCTTAAGTGTAAGACTATCACTGGATCAAGTGCAGTACAAACTCTAGACACACTAACGGCTAGATCCACAAAGAATGGATTTCACGGTGCTAATTGCACCCTTACTTACAATTCATTATGAATTGAAAATGGGGGAACCTGATGTAAACAAGACGAAAGTCTTTCTCTGGTCTGCAACCCCTTAACAATTGTGTGTATTGAGCCGTACTGTATTGTACCCATTCTCCAATCTGTTAATACAATTTTCATTCAATCAATCACAGCACTGGATACTGTATGACAGGGTCCAGTGGTCCATTCCAATAAAGAAGTAATATAATTTCTTTGTAATCATGGCTTTATAAAGAAACAGATTCCAATGCAACATCAAGTCAAGTCAAGTCAAGAGTTTTAATTGTCACGGCATACAAGTATACAATGAAATGCGGGTGGTCTTGCCCGCGACGATGTGCAATACAGTGGTACAACATATAATAGAATCCAATAAAAAAACAACATTGTGCAATAAACAGGTAACAGGTAACATGGTGTGACATCTCGGTATCTGTACATAGTATTTACAGAGCATATAGGACATGCTAGGTAGCTTTAGTAGTGCAATACACTGTTCCTGTTGTTATACTAGTTTAAAGTGGCCTTTCCTCTTGGCCATAAGTGTGAGCGTGCACAGCGTGCGTGTCGTGTGTGTGCTCGTGTGTGCTTGTGTGTGGATAGTTCAGTGTTCTGTGGCACTCAATGTTCATTGTTCAAGGCTCTGATGGCCTGGGGGAAGAAGCTGAGCCTAAGCCTCTCCGTCCTAGTAGCTGGGGTTCGCAGGCGTCTGCCTGACCTCAGCAGCTGGAACAGGCTGTTATTGGGGTGGTGGGGGTCTTTCATTATTCTGCAGGCTCTGGATTTGCACCTCTTGTTGTATAGAACCTGCAGGGGAGGTAGCGCAATACCCGTGGTACGCTCGGCTGAGCACACCACTCTCTGTAGGGCCTTCTTGTCCTGTGCCGTGCTGTTTCCATACCAGGCAGTGATGTTTCCGGTCAAGATGCTCTCTACAGCTCCTGAGTAGAAGGACTGGAGTATCTTCCCCGATACTCTGAACTTCCTTAACTGTCTCAGGTGGTAGAGGCGCTGCTTCGCTTTCTTTACTACTGTGTCTATGTGTGTTGACCATGTCAGATCCTCTGAGATGTGGACCCCCAGGTACTTAAAGCTGCTCACCCTGTCCACGGTAGCCCCGTTAATCATCAGTGGTGTGTGTGTCTCCTGCTGTCCTCTCCTATAATCCACGATCAGCTCCTTGGTTTTACCAATGTTCAGGAGCAGGCTGTTGTCCTGGCACCAGCGTTCCAGTACCTCAACCTCCTCCCGGTAGGCCTTCTCGTCGTTGTCCGAGATCAGCCCCACCACCACCGTGTCGTCTGCGAACTTCAACCGTGTCGTCTGCGAACTTCACTATGGAGTTGGAGCTGAACTTGGCCACACAATCGTGTGTGTAGAGTGAGTACAGCAGGGGGCTTAGAACACAGCCCTGGGGGGACCCGATGCTCAGGGTGATGGTGTTGGAGGTCTGACCCCCCACCCTGACCGCCTGGGGTCTTTCACTCAGAAAGTCCAGTACCCAGGCGCTCAGGGCGGAGCTCATACCCAGCTCGATCAGCTTGTCCACCAGTCTGGTGGGGACTATGGTGTTGAACGCTGAGCTGTAGTCAATGAACAACAGTCTCACATAGCCCCCCTTCTGACGGTCAAGGTGGGAGAGAGTGCTGTGCAGTACCTTGGAGACCGCGTCGTCAGTGGACCTGTTTGTCCTGTATGCAAATTGCATAGGGTCCATATCACTGGGGAGGGAGGCACAAATGTGGTCCTTGACCAGCCTCTCGAAACATTTCATGACCACAGAGGTGAGTGCCACCGGTCTGTAGTCATTTGGACATGTTGGGGAGGGTTTCTTCGGTACAGGGATGATGGTGGACATCTTGAAGCAGGCAGGGACCACTGACTCCGCCAGGGATTGATTAAATATGGCGGTGAACACCGGGGCAAGCTGGTTGGCACAGGACTTAAGTATGCGTCCTGTTATACCATCTGGGCCAGCAGCCTTCCTGGTGTTCACCTGCATAAATGCTCTTCTCACACTGTGTTCCGACAACGAGAGAGCGCCCCCACCCCCCCGCGGTTGCCCCCCCCCCTCCACAACAGCCGGCGCGCCAGTGACGTCACTAGCCAGAGGGCTAGCGGCGACACTGTCTACACCGAACCGAGCATAGAAGGAGTTGAGTTTGTCCGCGAGAGAGGCGTCGTCGCTCCCCATTGAGGGGGCGCTGACTTTGTAGTCAGTTATTGTCTTCAGTCCCCGCCACAAGCCTCTTGTGTCATTTTGTGCCATTTGTGTCTCCAGTTTATCAGCATATGTCCTCTTAGCAAGTTTAACAGCCTTGCGCAGAGTGTAGACTGAAGCCTTGTACTCTTCCATATTTCCTGACTCTCTGCCCAGGTTATAAGCCGTGGTGCGAGAGTTCAGGGCTGCTCTAATAGTACTGTCCACCCAAGGTTTCTGGTTTGGGAAAACCTGCACCTTTTTCGTGAGGACAATACTGTCAGCTACTGTTGTTATGTAGCTCACAACGGTATCAGCGTACTCACTGACGTCACTGGCGCTTCCTTGAAACATATCCCAGTCCGTGTCTGCGAGCGCCTCCTGGAGCGTGGCCTCTGATTCGTCAGACCACTTTTTTGTCTCACGTGACACGACGGCGTCACGTGATCTTTGTTTGTATGCAGGGAATAAAAAAATGGAGTCGTGATCGCTCGCGCTTGCAGCACCCATCAATGGCGGAGCCGCTACAGCTTTGTAGCCGGCTCTGAACGGGGTGTAACAATGGTCGAGTGTGTTCCTCCACCTCGTGGAGCAGGCGATGTGCTGAAAAAAGGACGGCATCACTTTCTTCAGATTCGCCTGGTTGAAATCACCAGCCACTATCATCGCGGCGTCCGGATGCTTGATCTGTTGTCTGTTGAGGTGGTCGTGTAATTCCCCCAGCGCTTTGCCAGTATTTGCCTGCGGGGGAATATATACGACGGACATGATGACCGCGGTAAACTCACGGGGTAGGTGGAACGGACGGCACAGGATTGAGAGATGTTCCATATCTGGGGAGCATGAACTTGAGAGGACATGTACTTCTTTGGGATTAACCCAGAGATTGTTCGTGAGGATGCAGACCCCACCTCCGATGCTCTTCCCAGAGGCTGCCGTGCGATCTGCTCTCAGGACGGTGAAGTTGTCCGATGGAGAGACGCTGTTGTCCGGCGTCGCTGGCTTGAGCCATGTCTCCGTGAAACACATGATGTTAACGTCTCTCATCTCCCGTTGGAATCGGACCCTCGCTCTCAAGTCATCCATCCTTCCCTCCAACGAACGTGCATTTGCCAGAAAGATGGATGGAATTGCTGGACGGTAAGCAGATCTTTTTAATCTAAGCCTGATACCTCCTCGTCTTCCTCTATGCCTCTTTCTGCCGTTTCCTTTGTTGCCGTTCTCCCGCTTGATTTCTGTTAGCCATTCTGGGCATAAAGTGTCTCCAAACTCCTCTTTGAGTCCGGAGTTTAGGTCCATAAGTGTCGTATTGCGTACCCGCCAGTGATGTTTTAATAAAAAAAGTAGAAAAAACAAACATAATAGCTAAAAATGTGCACAATCGTCGCGGAGCTAAACCAAAGGCGACTGACCGGGGTCGCGCCATAGTCTTCTGCCAAAGAGGACCACCAGACCTTATTATATAGGATACAATCAACTAATGGCTCAATGAGTCTAGGGGCGGAATCTGGAGCTATAGTATGAGGAACAGCAACAATGAAGAACTGGAAGTTTGGCTTTGGGGTGGTGCTTATATGACTTTTCTGTTCTTTGTGGAATTTGCTTGAGGCAAACTTCTCATAAAACTATAGTCTATCCGTATAACTCTGTATGATGTAGCATATAATATAATATATGCATATAATAGTACTGTATAGTCCATATATATACACAAATATTTATATTTACAGCATATATATTAGAATATATATTAGAGCTGGGCCGTTAACGGCGGTAACGTGCTGCGTTAACGCTATACTAGTATCGCGCGATAATATAATTAATGCATTAATCTAATTTTTTTTTTTTTTTTAACGTTTTTTTTTTACATTTTTTTTTTTTTACCTTTATTTACCCAGGGTAGGTTCGCTGAGCACAGATGCTCTTTTTCAGGAACGCCCTGCTTCACATTCACACAGTTCCATTCACACCTGGGAGCTGCCCAGTACAACCACAGTTGACACCATTGGCCACTGAGCAACTCCACTGGAGCAGTTGATTCAAGCCATGTCACATAGTTCAAGTTTGAAATGATTATTTATGTTTTGCTCCTGAGAGTGTGCTAGATACTGTACTGTACTGGTAATATTATTTATTTGTGTTAACTTCTGAATAAAACAACTTATTAAACACAAGTACATCTTATTGAACATTATTTTGATATTTCATTACTAATTATCATAGCAAAACAGCTTTTTCAAACAGTCTGTAATGCATTTTGGAAACGGGAGATGGGCTCATGGTGTAATGGGCCACCTGGCCTGAGAAACATAAGGACGAAAGAAAATGTAAGGACTTACTTCTGGTCATTATTTGGGTAGAACACACATATTTTGAATGCCTTCGGCAGTTTTTTTTTTTTTTTTTTAGCCATTTTAATCTAGATTAATCCAGGATTGCAGATAGATTAATCTAGATTAAAAAAATTAATCTATGCCCACCTCTAATATATATCCATATCTGTCTGAATAAACATGCATATAATCATTCTATATACCTACGTATACACAGGGCCGCCTCAGGGGGTGTGCGAGCAGTGCGGTTGCACAGGGCCTCGCGGGAAGGGGGGCCTCGCACAATTTTTTTTTTTTTTTCTTTTTTTTTCTTTTTTTTTTTTCTTTTTTTTTTTTTTGATGCCCTCCTTCCCGCGAGGCCCTTTTTCATCACAGACCTAAAATCTAGTTTTGCTTATATGCTTATATATTTCACATTAGACACGTTTGTAGAATGTGTGTGACTTGTTCCTGGCTCTGGGGCTCTGCAGCAGACATACTATTGGTTTCAACGAAGGGAGGGGTTACATCATGTGTACGCCGGCGTGCGTCAGCTGCGTTTGACTATTTTGCGCGTGCAGCTTTGGAGGTTATGCTTAGTTATGCCAGCCAAGAGGAAGAGGACGGTCATTCGGCAGATGGACTGAAGATGAAGGTTGTTGCATGTTAGACAGTTCAGTCAGGCTAGCCATGTCGGCTTAGCTAAAGGCAGGGACAGCTAGTTAGCTTTAGCTACGTTATAATATCGAGTGCTAACGTGTGGTTCAGTCGGGATAACCATGTCGGCTAGTAGCTAGCTTAGCTAAAGGCTAACTAGCGTTAGCTAACCTAGAGAGAGCGCGTGCAGCATTGTTATGCCAAGATGAAGAGGACGGTCATTCGGCAAATGAACTTCGTCATCTGGTCTGTGTCATCATCATCATCATCATCATCATCATCATCATCATCATCATCATCATCACTAACTGTGTGACTGTGTTTCTTACAGGACCTTCCTCAGGGAGTTCGCCCTCATGGGAGAGACACAGGAGAGGGAGCGGGTCTTGTCCCACTTTTCGAGGAGATATCTACAGTGCAACCCCAGTACAATACCAAATGAAGGTAGGGCGAGGTAGTGTGTGTGTGTGTGTGTGTGTGTGTGTGTGTGTGTGTGTGTGTGTGTGTGTGTGTGTGTGTGTGTGTGTGTGTGTGTGTGTGTGTGTGTGTGTGTGTGTGTGTGTGTGTGTGTGTGTGTGTGTGTGTGTGTGTGTGTGTGTGTGTGTGTGTGTGTGTGTGTGTGTGTGTGTGTGTGTGTGTGTGTGTGTGTGTGAGTGAGTGAGTGAGTGAGTGAGAGAGAGAGAGAGAGAAACAGGTGCAGTAACAATATGTACCACAAAGAGGCAGGCTTCATCTTCCATCTTTTAACTCTCTCTCTCTCTCTCTCTTTCTTCTCACTTCTTTCTCACTCTCTTTTCTCACTCTCTTTTCTCTCTCTCTCTCTCTCTCTCTCTCTCTCTCTCTCTCTCTCTCTCTCTCTCTCTCTCTCTCTCTCTCTCTCTCTCTCTCTCTCTCACTCTCTCTACAGACAGCGTACACACTCTGACCTGTGCTCTGATGTTGCTCAACACTGACCTACATGGACATGTGAGTTACATGTTTGCTTGTGTGATCGCTGTAATATCTTGGTTTGTTAGTAAAACACTAAATACAAAATAAAAGATACACTCAGATACAAAGCAATCCCCAAAGTAAGTTAAAGTTATACTGTACAACTTCAGTCCACTTAAAGTTAACACACCCACATTATGGGAAACTTGTCTTCTCCATAGTCGGACAAGAAGATAGATACCAATGCGTACAGTAGAAAGCTATCTGGCTGCAAGCTAGCCTAGCTTAGCACAAATGAATGGAAGCGGATACAAACCACTGGTCTTTATCCGCTTCTATTAATTTGTGCTAAGCTAGGCTAGCTTGCTTTCTGTAAATAATTGACTATTTTATTTTATCTTACCTCATTTTATATTTTATTTTATCGTACTACTACTACTTATTACTACTACTTATTGTTACCATTCTTGTATTCATTGTTGTATCTTAACCTCTTAACATTGGCAGGCAGAAAAGTGGCCATTTTGTTTTACTTGAACTTGAAGTCCTGGACTGCATACCTTTTTTGCAAAGCTTAGCGTTATACTTATAGCACATGCATGAGCCTGGTCTCTTTTGAGTTTGAGTTGAACTTGTGTACTCACATTTTTCTTTAGTGGTTGCAAGATTCCATATTCCAATATTCCAGCATAGAGGTATGAGCTGGAAAACACAGCACTTCCATAGCCTGAAGTCTTATGTAGTACAGGTCCAAGTTTAAAAAAAATCCGTTTAGAAATGGGTCTTTGAGAGACGTTTTAGTAAAACTGACGCCAAAAAAAAGCGTTCCAAAATCCATTTCCTTAACCACCGCTGTTCGTTCTGAAGTCTGATTCACTTCTCGCTTTCGCTCGTCAACTTTAATCTACTTCCTACTTTCACCCCCCCAAGTGGGGTAACGTTGGAAGCGTACACTTGTTGGCTACAAATCTGACCAATCATTTATGCCATCAGCGGTGATTGGTCAGGTCTGGAACGTATAGAGTCCGGGGTGTTCATCATAACGCACACGTAAAAAGACGCTCATCTCACATATCGTCATGCAACTCGAGAACCGAGGCACGGAAGTGCTTGCGGCGACATATACGTCCCGGTGCCCGCTATGGGGTTAATTGTGCACTGTTGCGTCTGACCTCGAAACACAAACATTTCATTACCTGCAATGCCCCTGTATTGTTGTGTATTTGACAAATAAAGAACTTGAACTACTGAACACAGAACGTAAATTGGTATCTATCTTCTTGACTCTGGAGAAGAGGGTAAGTCAAGTCAAGTCAAGTCAAGAGTTTTATTTGTCACGGCATACAAGTATACAATGAAATGCGGGGGGTCTTGCCCGCAACGATTGTGCATAATACAGTAAGCGCATTTCCCATAATGTTGGCGTGTCCCTTTAAGTGACACTAGTGGCCGCAGTGAGGGAAGAATGGCTTCAATGAAAACGGTGACGCCCACGTACAGGGAGGATCTAGAGCGCAACGTCTTTGTCTGTTGTGGGTATACAAGCATGCCCCTGTGCTTTAAATAAACACGCCCCTGTGCTTTAAATAAACACGCCCCTGTGCTTTAAATAAACATGCCCCTGTGCTTTAAATAAACACGCCCCTGTGCTTTAAATAAACACGCCCCTGTGCTTTAAATAAACACGCCCCTGTGCTTTAAATAAACACGCCCTTGCACTTTGAATTGATTTGTCGATACCTCTCCCTCTGAGTCTAACACGCTAACTACCTGTCAATCAAAGGAGGTCATTACAACTCCGTCAAGATGAAAGTGAAACAACGTCAAAATGAAAACAGGGACTAGAGACTTCAAAGGTTTTCTGACGTTCCAGATGTATTCAGCTTGTAGATTTAGGGGGACAACTGTGGAAGACACTGTCTGTTTGGGTGAAACTAAAATGTAAGCTAATCAGGCGTTGTTACAAACCCCAGTATGTCAAGGGAAAGGGGTGAATAACAAAACGGATAATTGTGTTGTGATTAATGAACCAAAGGAAAAATAAAGCAATGCCCACAAGTTTTAGGTGAAAGAAAATAATATATTGTGCCTTTTATATAATACAATGACAAGGGTGGGGGGGGGGGGGAAAGGAGCTTGAATGATGCCAAAGGAATGAACTGAAAACTAACTCAGTAAGGAATATCTTATCTATATACACAAACACAAAGGTCAAATAAAACTACTCCTCACTACCTACACTAACTAACCAAACAGATGTCCAAAACATACAACGACCGGCATCACTCCTTACCTAGTGTGTCTAGACTCTAGACAATACTATCTCTACAGTACGTGTAGCATCAAATGTATTGGGCCCCTTACCTGCTCCAATTCCCAACACACACACATACACTTTTACCGAGTTGGCTAACTAAGTCACATACATAACAGTGATGGTGATTGACATGTTGTATAACAGTGATGGGCATGTTATATAACAGTGACAGTGATTGACATGTTGTATAACAGTGATTGGCATATGATATAACAGTGATAGTGATTGACATGTTGTACAGTGTGATAGTGATTGACATGTTATATAACAGTGATGGTGATTGGCATGTTGTATAACAGTGATTGGCATGTTATAT